>NW_026251362.1:0-15134 GCF_024521655.1 Durotheca rogersii
AGAGGAATCCCTTGCCGTGTCATGGCTGTTCAGCTGTTCTTGGTGTTCCCCCTTTCAAAGGCTGAAAGGGGTTAGGGGTAAGTTTGGGGCCTCCGCAGCTTCCCCGCGGTTCTTGCAATCTCCGTTCTTTCCTTTCCTTCAGTGGCTCATTTGCTTCCCCTTCAGCGGGTATTATCCAGTAAGTCCGCTGAGGATCAGTGGACTTACGGCTTATTCGAGATCTAATTAAGATAATGATTTAAAAGCTCAGCGAATGCATGAGCTTTTAACCTCCGGGCATTGCTAAAACATCGGCTGAAAGCCAGAGGTTTTAGCTACGTGAGACCCCATGAAGCGCGTAAGTATAAAAAGGCTCGGCTTAAAATGCCAGAGCTTTTTATACGGTTCAAAAGTGGGGAGAAAAGACACAGCGATGTCTTTTCTCAACACTCGATGTGCCGGAGCGAGCTTGACGTAGCGGAGTGCAAACATCGTATAGAATAATGAGGTATTGAATGACTTAGTATTTAGGATTTTGTAAAAAATCCTACAATGCTAATCTTGAAATACGAATTATTCTCCGGTTTCGCATAAACATAGGCCCCCCGAAGGGTTAGGCGGGCCTAATGTTGCTGAAAGGCGTTCATAGAGAATAGCGCGGGAATCTGGGTCTCACGTTAGTTAAAATATGAAGAATGAAATTCTGAATATTTTAACGTATAATAAGATAAGATAAAACACATCGATGTTTTATCTTAGCTCCAAGTAAGTCGGTTGAGGATCAATCGACTTACGGCATATCGGATATCTAATTAATATAATGTATTAAAACCTCAGCTCGCATGAGGTTTTAACCTCCGGGTAAATGTGAGAAAACGTCGGCTGAAAGCCAGAGGTTTTCTCACCGGTGAAAAACTGAAGAATGAAATTCTGAAGGTTTTCACCAGTTAAAACATGAAATGTTTTAACGGTTAATAAGATAAGATAAAACACAGCGATGTTTTATCTTAGCTCCATTAAATCTCTTGAAGGATTTCAAGATATTTACGGCTTAAGCGGGTTCTAAACCTTGAATCGAATAATAAAGATAAGGGCATTGTAAATAGAACAGCAAACGGCTGTTCTATTTCTGCCTGTTCGTCTCGTGTAAAAATATCTAGTAAATCGAGTGAAGGATTTCACGAGATTTACGGTTCGTTTGGACTAGTAAATTAGACATTAAACGAATGTCAAATTTACGGGTTAAAAGGCATGGTAAATAGGACAGCAAACGGCTGTTCTATTTCTGCCTGTTTTTGTAATTTAGTACTAACCTTTTTTAGCTACGGACTAATAGTCCGTGGCTAAAATTACATAGTGATAGTGTGTAAATAAATTAACGCTAGACGAGCGTTAAATTTATGAAGCCTTGGTAGCTCAATTAGGTAGAGCAGGAAATTGAAGATTTCCGTGTTGTAGGTTCGAGTCCTTCCTAAGGCGAAAGGCGTGTTGGAATTGGTAGACAAGTTGTATTTAGGATGCAGAGGCGTAAGCCGTACAAGTTCAAGTCTTGTCGCCTTTAGCCGTCTATTTCGATAGTAAAGATAATGTAGCGGAGGAACAAAGAGATACATAGCGAGGGTGCAGAGTATTATCAGGCACCTAGTGATTGGTCTCTGATGGTAACTCTAAAGCAGGTTGTGAGTTGTTGAATTAGATGGTATATCTGTAGGTAATAGTTTGTATTTTCATATTTGGGCGGTTAGACTTAGACCTCGACCAGACCTTTTGGAAACTAATTGTATGTATAAGGTAACAGAGGTCGAAGTCATATGTGGAATAGAGGGCTGTGTAAATCCATGTTTAATCCGCATAAAAGCAATTAGTAAGATGATAGCAAAGGGTATAAAATAATGAAAATAAACTCGAGAGGAAACTCTCATGACGTAAAGGCCTTCGTACTTATAGAAATTATAGAAATTAAAAAGAAACAAGGCCGTTTCCTTCGAGTAAGGTGAAGAGTAGTTAATAATTCAAAGTAAACCTTTAATAACATTAAGGTGATATTAAATAAGATAAATAGTTTTAAGTGGGTAATCTCCAAAAAGTAGAAGCAATCGAAGAAATTCATCTGTTTCCCGGTTTAGTAAGTAAAAACTGGGTCTTATTTAGGCAAGGGATTGTCGAAGATAAGGCGCATTATTTGACGGTTTTCCAGCGATAAAAGTGATTAAACCGTTATAAGTTTCCTTGTTTTAACCTAAACAAGGAAACTTATAACGGTTTAATCACTTTTATCGCTGGAAAACCGTCAAATAATGCGCCTTATCTTCGACAATCCCTTGCCTAAATAAGACCCAGTTTTTACTTACTAAACCGGGAAACAGATGAATTTCTTCGATTGCTTCTACTTTTTGGAGATTACCCACTTAAAACTATTTATCTTATTTAATATCACCTTAATGTTATTAAAGGTTTACTTTGAATTATTAACTACTCTTCACCTTACTCGAAGGAAACGGCCTTGTTTCTTTTTAATTTCTATAATTTCTATAAGTACGAAGGCCTTTACGTCATGAGAGTTTCCTCTCGAGTTTATTTTCATTATTTTATACCCTTTGCTATCATCTTACTAATTGCTTTTATGCGGATTAAACATGGATTTACACAGCCCTCTATTCCACATATGACTTCGACCTCTGTTACCTTATACATACAATTAGTTTCCAAAAGGTCTGGTCGAGGTCTAAGTCTAACCGCCCAAATATGAAAATACAAACTATTACCTACAGATATACCATCTAATTCAACAACTCACAACCTGCTTTAGAGTTACCATCAGAGACCAATCACTAGGTGCCTGATAATACTCTGCACCCTCGCTATGTATCTCTTTGTTCCTCCGCTACATTATCTTTACTATCGAAATAGACGGCTAAAGGCGACAAGACTTGAACTTGTACGGCTTACGCCTCTGCATCCTAAATACAACTTGTCTACCAATTCCAACACGCCTTTCGCCTTAGGAAGGACTCGAACCTACAACACGGAAATCTTCAATTTCCTGCTCTACCTAATTGAGCTACCAAGGCTTCATAAATTTAACGCTCGTCTAGCGTTAATTTATTTACACACTATCACTATGTAATTTTAGCCACGGACTATTAGTCCGTAGCTAAAAAAGGTTAGTACTAAATTACAAAAACAGGCAGAAATAGAACAGCCGTTTGCTGTCCTATTTACCATGCCTTTTAACCCGTAAATTTGACATTCGTTTAATGTCTAATTTACTAGTCCAAACGAACCGTAAATCTCGTGAAATCCTTCACTCGATTTACTAGATATTTTTACACGAGACGAACAGGCAGAAATAGAACAGCCGTTTGCTGTTCTATTTACAATGCCCTTATCTTTATTATTCGATTCAAGGTTTAGAACCCGCTTAAGCCGTAAATATCTTGAAATCCTTCAAGAGATTTAATGGAGCTAAGATAAAACATCGCTGTGTTTTATCTTATCTTATTAACCGTTAAAACATTTCATGTTTTAACTGGTGAAAACCTTCAGAATTTCATTCTTCAGTTTTTCACCGGTGAGAAAACCTCTGGCTTTCAGCCGACGTTTTCTCACATTTACCCGGAGGTTAAAACCTCATGCGAGCTGAGGTTTTAATACATTATATTAATTAGATATCCGATATGCCGTAAGTCGATTGATCCTCAACCGACTTACTTGGAGCTAAGATAAAACATCGATGTGTTTTATCTTATCTTATTATACGTTAAAATATTCAGAATTTCATTCTTCATATTTTAACTAACGTGAGACCCAGATTCCCGCGCTATTCTCTATGAACGCCTTTCAGCAACATTAGGCCCGCCTAACCCTTCGGGGGGCCTATGTTTATGCGAAACCGGAGAATAATTCGTATTTCAAGATTAGCATTGTAGGATTTTTTACAAAATCCTAAATACTAAGTCATTCAATACCTCATTATTCTATACGATGTTTGCACTCCGCTACGTCAAGCTCGCTCCGGCACATCGAGTGTTGAGAAAAGACATCGCTGTGTCTTTTCTCCCCACTTTTGAACCGTATAAAAAGCTCTGGCATTTTAAGCCGAGCCTTTTTATACTTACGCGCTTCATGGGGTCTCACGTAGCTAAAACCTCTGGCTTTCAGCCGATGTTTTAGCAATGCCCGGAGGTTAAAAGCTCATGCATTCGCTGAGCTTTTAAATCATTATCTTAATTAGATCTCGAATAAGCCGTAAGTCCACTGATCCTCAGCGGACTTACTGGATAATACCCGCTGAAGGGGAAGCAAATGAGCCACTGAAGGAAAGGAAAGAACGGAGATTGCAAGAACCGCGGGGAAGCTGCGGAGGCCCCAAACTTACCCCTAACCCCTTTCAGCCTTTGAAAGGGGGAACACCAAGAACAGCTGAACAGCCATGACACGGCAAGGGATTCCTCTACCCGTTTCTTATTATTATCCGCCCGATGCCTCAAACTATCCCCTAGCCCCTTTCACCTTTGAAAGGGGGACCTACTTAAACGATGCTAGATATCTGAAGTTAAGTCGTAGCTTAACTTCATATTAAGCCGATCTCGTTACCCTAACCCCACCAACATCCCCTAACCCCTTCACGCTTGAAGGGGAACGACTAAAGCCGCGGGAGATAGATATTTAACAAGTTAAACATCTATCTAATTTAGCACAGGCTACCGCATTGTTAGTCTTACACACGAAGAGATTTACCGTCTAAAGACCGGGGGAGATAGATATTTAACAAGTTAAACATCTATCTATACACGGGCTACCCGCAATGTAACAGAAAGTTCCTATCAATAGATGACTATATATTTCTTATTAATATGATCTACGATCAAATTAAACGAAAATATCGTCCCGGAATTTTCTGTCACGGGGAAAGTAATAGAAATCTCATCGAGCGCTGAAAATAACACTGTATTTTAGCCACCTGATTTTTACCTTTTTGTCATTTTATATTCTATTATTTCGAAACATATTAAGCTATTTCTTATTTAGACTTACTAATCGAAATTCCATACCAGACATGCTAAGCCAGCTTTTAATTTTCTTTTATGATAATGCTATCTTAATTAACTCATTTTCTATTTTATACCTTAATCTTCATCATTACTATTTTAATATACTGATTTATTTTTGAATTTATAACTTTCTTATTTATCTTCTCCGAAACAAACTAAAGACCTGAGAATCGAACTCAGAACGGAGATTAATACTCCGATTACCTTTTCTTTATTTATCTGCAGATACTAGTTCTTAACTTCATACCCTGATACCCAGACATATGTGAGATTTCCCACGAGTAATTTTAAATTTCATATAGTTTCTTCAATCAAGAACGTAGGTGTCCTCCTCCAATTTTTACCCATTCGCACTAGAAGCGGTGCGAACCAGAACCGGCCTTTAATCTAACATATTTTACATATCTTTTGGAAGTGGAATACCCTTTAATACTTACTTTTCTTAAAGGATAAACTATATCGGATCTCAGACGTAACACTTAATATACTTCTTCATGTATCTAGCATGCTTCTTCGTATAACTACTTTTCATTCTCAAGGGCCCATAGATTATCTTTTAATTTATGTACCGTAGATTTTAAATGTTACCACATTTAGTAGGCTGACTAACAGATTAAACTATATGCAAATTCTGTGACAAATACTTTTTATGGCTAAACAGAATCTATTGACTCAATTTCAGCACTAGAGGTCTGAATTCTAATACTATGCCTATCTGTTTTAATAAATTATATCGACGGAAAAACAGAAAAAATGTTCGCCTTCAAAAGGAGCTTTTTATTCCCCCTCTGAAGACCTTGTTTTAACCTAAACAAGGAAACTTATAACGGTTTAATCACTTTTATCGCTGGAAAACCGTCAAATAATGCGCCTTATCTTCGACAATCCCTTGCCTAAATAAGACCCAGTTTTTACTTACTAAACCGGGAAACAGATGAATTTCTTCGATTGCTTCTACTTTTTGGAGATTACCCACTTAAAACTATTTATCTTATTTAATATCACCTTAATGTTATTAAAGGTTTACTTTGAATTATTAACTACTCTTCACCTTACTCGAAGGAAACGGCCTTGTTTCTTTTTAATTTCTATAATTTCTATAAGTACGAAGGCCTTTACGTCATGAGAGTTTCCTCTCGAGTTTATTTTCATTATTTTATACCCTTTGCTATCATCTTACTAATTGCTTTTATGCGGATTAAACATGGATTTACACAGCCCTCTATTCCACATATGACTTCGACCTCTGTTACCTTATACATACAATTAGTTTCCAAAAGGTCTGGTCGAGGTCTAAGTCTAACCGCCCAAATATGAAAATACAAACTATTACCTACAGATATACCATCTAATTCAACAACTCACAACCTGCTTTAGAGTTACCATCAGAGACCAATCACTAGGTGCCTGATAATACTCTGCACCCTCGCTATGTATCTCTTTGTTCCTCCGCTACATTATCTTTACTATCGAAATAGACGGCTAAAGGCGACAAGACTTGAACTTGTACGGCTTACGCCTCTGCATCCTAAATACAACTTGTCTACCAATTCCAACACGCCTTTCGCCTTAGGAAGGACTCGAACCTACAACACGGAAATCTTCAATTTCCTGCTCTACCTAATTGAGCTACCAAGGCTTCATAAATTTAACGCTCGTCTAGCGTTAATTTATTTACACACTATCACTATGTAATTTTAGCCACGGACTATTAGTCCGTAGCTAAAAAAGGTTAGTACTAAATTACAAAAACAGGCAGAAATAGAACAGCCGTTTGCTGTCCTATTTACCATGCCTTTTAACCCGTAAATTTGACATTCGTTTAATGTCTAATTTACTAGTCCAAACGAACCGTAAATCTCGTGAAATCCTTCACTCGATTTACTAGATATTTTTACACGAGACGAACAGGCAGAAATAGAACAGCCGTTTGCTGTTCTATTTACAATGCCCTTATCTTTATTATTCGATTCAAGGTTTAGAACCCGCTTAAGCCGTAAATATCTTGAAATCCTTCAAGAGATTTAATGGAGCTAAGATAAAACATCGCTGTGTTTTATCTTATCTTATTAACCGTTAAAACATTTCATGTTTTAACTGGTGAAAACCTTCAGAATTTCATTCTTCAGTTTTTCACCGGTGAGAAAACCTCTGGCTTTCAGCCGACGTTTTCTCACATTTACCCGGAGGTTAAAACCTCATGCGAGCTGAGGTTTTAATACATTATATTAATTAGATATCCGATATGCCGTAAGTCGATTGATCCTCAACCGACTTACTTGGAGCTAAGATAAAACATCGATGTGTTTTATCTTATCTTATTATACGTTAAAATATTCAGAATTTCATTCTTCATATTTTAACTAACGTGAGACCCAGATTCCCGCGCTATTCTCTATGAACGCCTTTCAGCAACATTAGGCCCGCCTAACCCTTCGGGGGGCCTATGTTTATGCGAAACCGGAGAATAATTCGTATTTCAAGATTAGCATTGTAGGATTTTTTACAAAATCCTAAATACTAAGTCATTCAATACCTCATTATTCTATACGATGTTTGCACTCCGCTACGTCAAGCTCGCTCCGGCACATCGAGTGTTGAGAAAAGACATCGCTGTGTCTTTTCTCCCCACTTTTGAACCGTATAAAAAGCTCTGGCATTTTAAGCCGAGCCTTTTTATACTTACGCGCTTCATGGGGTCTCACGTAGCTAAAACCTCTGGCTTTCAGCCGATGTTTTAGCAATGCCCGGAGGTTAAAAGCTCATGCATTCGCTGAGCTTTTAAATCATTATCTTAATTAGATCTCGAATAAGCCGTAAGTCCACTGATCCTCAGCGGACTTACTGGATAATACCCGCTGAAGGGGAAGCAAATGAGCCACTGAAGGAAAGGAAAGAACGGAGATTGCAAGAACCGCGGGGAAGCTGCGGAGGCCCCAAACTTACCCCTAACCCCTTTCAGCCTTTGAAAGGGGGAACACCAAGAACAGCTGAACAGCCATGACACGGCAAGGGATTCCTCTACCCGTTTCTTATTATTATCCGCCCGATGCCTCAAACTATCCCCTAGCCCCTTTCACCTTTGAAAGGGGGACCTACTTAAACGATGCTAGATATCTGAAGTTAAGTCGTAGCTTAACTTCATATTAAGCCGATCTCGTTACCCTAACCCCACCAACATCCCCTAACCCCTTCACGCTTGAAGGGGAACGACTAAAGCCGCGGGAGATAGATATTTAACAAGTTAAACATCTATCTAATTTAGCACAGGCTACCGCATTGTTAGTCTTACACACGAAGAGATTTACCGTCTAAAGACCGGGGGAGATAGATATTTAACAAGTTAAACATCTATCTATACACGGGCTACCCGCAATGTAACAGAAAGTTCCTATCAATAGATGACTATATATTTCTTATTAATATGATCTACGATCAAATTAAACGAAAATATCGTCCCGGAATTTTCTGTCACGGGGAAAGTAATAGAAATCTCATCGAGCGCTGAAAATAACACTGTATTTTAGCCACCTGATTTTTACCTTTTTGTCATTTTATATTCTATTATTTCGAAACATATTAAGCTATTTCTTATTTAGACTTACTAATCGAAATTCCATACCAGACATGCTAAGCCAGCTTTTAATTTTCTTTTATGATAATGCTATCTTAATTAACTCATTTTCTATTTTATACCTTAATCTTCATCATTACTATTTTAATATACTGATTTATTTTTGAATTTATAACTTTCTTATTTATCTTCTCCGAAACAAACTAAAGACCTGAGAATCGAACTCAGAACGGAGATTAATACTCCGATTACCTTTTCTTTATTTATCTGCAGATACTAGTTCTTAACTTCATACCCTGATACCCAGACATATGTGAGATTTCCCACGAGTAATTTTAAATTTCATATAGTTTCTTCAATCAAGAACGTAGGTGTCCTCCTCCAATTTTTACCCATTCGCACTAGAAGCGGTGCGAACCAGAACCGGCCTTTAATCTAACATATTTTACATATCTTTTGGAAGTGGAATACCCTTTAATACTTACTTTTCTTAAAGGATAAACTATATCGGATCTCAGACGTAACACTTAATATACTTCTTCATGTATCTAGCATGCTTCTTCGTATAACTACTTTTCATTCTCAAGGGCCCATAGATTATCTTTTAATTTATGTACCGTAGATTTTAAATGTTACCACATTTAGTAGGCTGACTAACAGATTAAACTATATGCAAATTCTGTGACAAATACTTTTTATGGCTAAACAGAATCTATTGACTCAATTTCAGCACTAGAGGTCTGAATTCTAATACTATGCCTATCTGTTTTAATAAATTATATCGACGGAAAAACAGAAAAAATGTTCGCCTTCAAAAGGAGCTTTTTATTCCCCCTCTGAAGACCTTGTTTTAACCTAAACAAGGAAACTTATAACGGTTTAATCACTTTTATCGCTGGAAAACCGTCAAATAATGCGCCTTATCTTCGACAATCCCTTGCCTAAATAAGACCCAGTTTTTACTTACTAAACCGGGAAACAGATGAATTTCTTCGATTGCTTCTACTTTTTGGAGATTACCCACTTAAAACTATTTATCTTATTTAATATCACCTTAATGTTATTAAAGGTTTACTTTGAATTATTAACTACTCTTCACCTTACTCGAAGGAAACGGCCTTGTTTCTTTTTAATTTCTATAATTTCTATAAGTACGAAGGCCTTTACGTCATGAGAGTTTCCTCTCGAGTTTATTTTCATTATTTTATACCCTTTGCTATCATCTTACTAATTGCTTTTATGCGGATTAAACATGGATTTACACAGCCCTCTATTCCACATATGACTTCGACCTCTGTTACCTTATACATACAATTAGTTTCCAAAAGGTCTGGTCGAGGTCTAAGTCTAACCGCCCAAATATGAAAATACAAACTATTACCTACAGATATACCATCTAATTCAACAACTCACAACCTGCTTTAGAGTTACCATCAGAGACCAATCACTAGGTGCCTGATAATACTCTGCACCCTCGCTATGTATCTCTTTGTTCCTCCGCTACATTATCTTTACTATCGAAATAGACGGCTAAAGGCGACAAGACTTGAACTTGTACGGCTTACGCCTCTGCATCCTAAATACAACTTGTCTACCAATTCCAACACGCCTTTCGCCTTAGGAAGGACTCGAACCTACAACACGGAAATCTTCAATTTCCTGCTCTACCTAATTGAGCTACCAAGGCTTCATAAATTTAACGCTCGTCTAGCGTTAATTTATTTACACACTATCACTATGTAATTTTAGCCACGGACTATTAGTCCGTAGCTAAAAAAGGTTAGTACTAAATTACAAAAACAGGCAGAAATAGAACAGCCGTTTGCTGTCCTATTTACCATGCCTTTTAACCCGTAAATTTGACATTCGTTTAATGTCTAATTTACTAGTCCAAACGAACCGTAAATCTCGTGAAATCCTTCACTCGATTTACTAGATATTTTTACACGAGACGAACAGGCAGAAATAGAACAGCCGTTTGCTGTTCTATTTACAATGCCCTTATCTTTATTATTCGATTCAAGGTTTAGAACCCGCTTAAGCCGTAAATATCTTGAAATCCTTCAAGAGATTTAATGGAGCTAAGATAAAACATCGCTGTGTTTTATCTTATCTTATTAACCGTTAAAACATTTCATGTTTTAACTGGTGAAAACCTTCAGAATTTCATTCTTCAGTTTTTCACCGGTGAGAAAACCTCTGGCTTTCAGCCGACGTTTTCTCACATTTACCCGGAGGTTAAAACCTCATGCGAGCTGAGGTTTTAATACATTATATTAATTAGATATCCGATATGCCGTAAGTCGATTGATCCTCAACCGACTTACTTGGAGCTAAGATAAAACATCGATGTGTTTTATCTTATCTTATTATACGTTAAAATATTCAGAATTTCATTCTTCATATTTTAACTAACGTGAGACCCAGATTCCCGCGCTATTCTCTATGAACGCCTTTCAGCAACATTAGGCCCGCCTAACCCTTCGGGGGGCCTATGTTTATGCGAAACCGGAGAATAATTCGTATTTCAAGATTAGCATTGTAGGATTTTTTACAAAATCCTAAATACTAAGTCATTCAATACCTCATTATTCTATACGATGTTTGCACTCCGCTACGTCAAGCTCGCTCCGGCACATCGAGTGTTGAGAAAAGACATCGCTGTGTCTTTTCTCCCCACTTTTGAACCGTATAAAAAGCTCTGGCATTTTAAGCCGAGCCTTTTTATACTTACGCGCTTCATGGGGTCTCACGTAGCTAAAACCTCTGGCTTTCAGCCGATGTTTTAGCAATGCCCGGAGGTTAAAAGCTCATGCATTCGCTGAGCTTTTAAATCATTATCTTAATTAGATCTCGAATAAGCCGTAAGTCCACTGATCCTCAGCGGACTTACTGGATAATACCCGCTGAAGGGGAAGCAAATGAGCCACTGAAGGAAAGGAAAGAACGGAGATTGCAAGAACCGCGGGGAAGCTGCGGAGGCCCCAAACTTACCCCTAACCCCTTTCAGCCTTTGAAAGGGGGAACACCAAGAACAGCTGAACAGCCATGACACGGCAAGGGATTCCTCTACCCGTTTCTTATTATTATCCGCCCGATGCCTCAAACTATCCCCTAGCCCCTTTCACCTTTGAAAGGGGGACCTACTTAAACGATGCTAGATATCTGAAGTTAAGTCGTAGCTTAACTTCATATTAAGCCGATCTCGTTACCCTAACCCCACCAACATCCCCTAACCCCTTCACGCTTGAAGGGGAACGACTAAAGCCGCGGGAGATAGATATTTAACAAGTTAAACATCTATCTAATTTAGCACAGGCTACCGCATTGTTAGTCTTACACACGAAGAGATTTACCGTCTAAAGACCGGGGGAGATAGATATTTAACAAGTTAAACATCTATCTATACACGGGCTACCCGCAATGTAACAGAAAGTTCCTATCAATAGATGACTATATATTTCTTATTAATATGATCTACGATCAAATTAAACGAAAATATCGTCCCGGAATTTTCTGTCACGGGGAAAGTAATAGAAATCTCATCGAGCGCTGAAAATAACACTGTATTTTAGCCACCTGATTTTTACCTTTTTGTCATTTTATATTCTATTATTTCGAAACATATTAAGCTATTTCTTATTTAGACTTACTAATCGAAATTCCATACCAGACATGCTAAGCCAGCTTTTAATTTTCTTTTATGATAATGCTATCTTAATTAACTCATTTTCTATTTTATACCTTAATCTTCATCATTACTATTTTAATATACTGATTTATTTTTGAATTTATAACTTTCTTATTTATCTTCTCCGAAACAAACTAAAGACCTGAGAATCGAACTCAGAACGGAGATTAATACTCCGATTACCTTTTCTTTATTTATCTGCAGATACTAGTTCTTAACTTCATACCCTGATACCCAGACATATGTGAGATTTCCCACGAGTAATTTTAAATTTCATATAGTTTCTTCAATCAAGAACGTAGGTGTCCTCCTCCAATTTTTACCCATTCGCACTAGAAGCGGTGCGAACCAGAACCGGCCTTTAATCTAACATATTTTACATATCTTTTGGAAGTGGAATACCCTTTAATACTTACTTTTCTTAAAGGATAAACTATATCGGATCTCAGACGTAACACTTAATATACTTCTTCATGTATCTAGCATGCTTCTTCGTATAACTACTTTTCATTCTCAAGGGCCCATAGATTATCTTTTAATTTATGTACCGTAGATTTTAAATGTTACCACATTTAGTAGGCTGACTAACAGATTAAACTATATGCAAATTCTGTGACAAATACTTTTTATGGCTAAACAGAATCTATTGACTCAATTTCAGCACTAGAGGTCTGAATTCTAATACTATGCCTATCTGTTTTAATAAATTATATCGACGGAAAAACAGAAAAAATGTTCGCCTTCAAAAGGAGCTTTTTATTCCCCCTCTGAAGACCTTGTTTTAACCTAAACAAGGAAACTTATAACGGTTTAATCACTTTTATCGCTGGAAAACCGTCAAATAATGCGCCTTATCTTCGACAATCCCTTGCCTAAATAAGACCCAGTTTTTACTTACTAAACCGGGAAACAGATGAATTTCTTCGATTGCTTCTACTTTTTGGAGATTACCCACTTAAAACTATTTATCTTATTTAATATCACCTTAATGTTATTAAAGGTTTACTTTGAATTATTAACTACTCTTCACCTTACTCGAAGGAAACGGCCTTGTTTCTTTTTAATTTCTATAATTTCTATAAGTACGAAGGCCTTTACGTCATGAGAGTTTCCTCTCGAGTTTATTTTCATTATTTTATACCCTTTGCTATCATCTTACTAATTGCTTTTATGCGGATTAAACATGGATTTACACAGCCCTCTATTCCACATATGACTTCGACCTCTGTTACCTTATACATACAATTAGTTTCCAAAAGGTCTGGTCGAGGTCTAAGTCTAACCGCCCAAATATGAAAATACAAACTATTACCTACAGATATACCATCTAATTCAACAACTCACAACCTGCTTTAGAGTTACCATCAGAGACCAATCACTAGGTGCCTGATAATACTCTGCACCCTCGCTATGTATCTCTTTGTTCCTCCGCTACATTATCTTTACTATCGAAATAGACGGCTAAAGGCGACAAGACTTGAACTTGTACGGCTTACGCCTCTGCATCCTAAATACAACTTGTCTACCAATTCCAACACGCCTTTCGCCTTAGGAAGGACTCGAACCTACAACACGGAAATCTTCAATTTCCTGCTCTACCTAATTGAGCTACCAAGGCTTCATAAATTTAACGCTCGTCTAGCGTTAATTTATTTACACACTATCACTATGTAATTTTAGCCACGGACTATTAGTCCGTAGCTAAAAAAGGTTAGTACTAAATTACAAAAACAGGCAGAAATAGAACAGCCGTTTGCTGTCCTATTTACCATGCCTTTTAACCCGTAAATTTGACATTCGTTTAATGTCTAATTTACTAGTCCAAACGAACCGTAAATCTCGTGAAATCCTTCACTCGATTTACTAGATATTTTTACACGAGACGAACAGGCAGAAATAGAACAGCCGTTTGCTGTTCTATTTACAATGCCCTTATCTTTATTATTCGATTCAAGGTTTAGAACCCGCTTAAGCCGTAAATATCTTGAAATCCTTCAAGAGATTTAATGGAGCTAAGATAAAACATCGCTGTGTTTTATCTTATCTTATTAACCGTTAAAACATTTCATGTTTTAACTGGTGAAAACCTTCAGAATTTCATTCTTCAGTTTTTCACCGGTGAGAAAACCTCTGGCTTTCAGCCGACGTTTTCTCACATTTACCCGGAGGTTAAAACCTCATGCGAGCTGAGGTTTTAATACATTATATTAATTAGATATCCGATATGCCGTAAGTCGATTGATCCTCAACCGACTTACTTGGAGCTAAGATAAAACATCGATGTGTTTTATCTTATCTTATTATACGTTAAAATATTCAGAATTTCATTCTTCATATTTTAACTAACGTGAGACCCAGATTCCCGCGCTATTCTCTATGAACGCCTTTCAGCAACATTAGGCCCGCCTAACCCTTCGGGGGGCCTATGTTTATGCGAAACCGGAGAATAATTCGTATTTCAAGATTAGCATTGTAGGATTTTTTACAAAATCCTAAATACTAAGTCATTCAATACCTCATTATTCTATACGATGTTTGCACTCCGCTACGTCAAGCTCGCTCCGGCACATCGAGTGTTGAGAAAAGACATCGCTGTGTCTTTTCTCCCCACTTTTGAACCGTATAAAAAGCTCTGGCATTTTAAGCCGAGCCTTTTTATACTTACGCGCTTCATGGGGTCTCACGTAGCTAAAACCTCTGGCTTTCAGCCGATGTTTTAGCAATGCCCGGAGGTTAAAAGCTCATGCATTCGCTGAGCTTTTAAATCATTATCTTAATTAGATCTCGAATAAGCCGTAAGTCCACTGATCCTCAGCGGACTTACTGGATAATACCA
>NW_026251363.1:0-15093 GCF_024521655.1 Durotheca rogersii
CGATAATAATTCCGTCTCTCGATTTATAAGCTTCGATACGATAACGAACGAATAATAATCGGAATTAAAGGCCTAACCGGATATAAAATCTAGGCTCGGAAAGAAGGCATTAATCTCGAGCTACTACCGGCGAATACTAAAGAGTTAATTAGTAAGGATAAGAAAGCTAGATAGTTTATTATCGTTAAATCGATTAAAATAAGGATAAGAATAAGGCTCCTAGAGAAGCTATGGCCTAAATACGTAAAGGCTACGGCATACCTAATAAATATAAGCCCGAGTTATATATATTATCTTCGTTCGCCTTATAAATTACTTAATACCTGGTTTACCGTTTACTTTAGATAGTATATACTTACGCTTATAAGGAAACTAATAAGCGACCTAAGGCCGGACTAATACGGAATCTATACGTACGGGTATCGCGCGTACCTTTTATTAGGAGAACGCGCTTAAGATTTCGATAGAAGAGGGTTTAAAGTTAAACCGAAAGCTTACGTCGGTTATTTAATTAGATATTATATATCTAACTTATACCGAGTATAGGTTTTTAGAATAGGAAGAGTAATATTAATTAAAGACGTCGTTTTCGATAAAGAAATATTTTACGATAAATCCGAAGAGCTATAAACCGAAGAACTCGCTTAAGAGGAGCTAGATCGAATCGACCTTACGGATAAAGTTACTAATAATATAACGGAAGTTATTATCGAAGCTTTAGATATCTAGAATTCGTAAGCTCCCTTTATTATAGAGTTTATTAACGAGTTACCTTAACTTAGGGGTAACGAGCTTATTCCGAACGATAATTTAGATATAACTTAGTTTATTAATCCGAACTCGGGGGTAGGTAAACCTAAACCAGAAAAAGCTCCGGAAGAAAGAAAATCCGTTACTTTAATCCAAAAGAAAGTTAGATTTATAAACGATTAACCTTTAAACGATCGACCGTAAACGCCTTTAAACCTTCCGATTTAATCTATAAAAGAATCCCTAGAATTATTCGATTAAGAAAAAAAGATATAAGAGTAATTAAAGGCGGAATCCTAAGCTTTAAAGCTAACGGAGCAGGGAAGTAAGGAGAAATCGGATTAACCTAATAGGCTCTTAAGTCCTAAGCTAATACTAGAGTTTCCTTCGGGACCGTTTAAAGGCTAAAGGGCTCTTACGGGAAGCCCTTCGCGACTAAAGCGAGGTATCGTAACGAAGAATCGCGTAAAAACTAATACCGATCGGGTAATGCATTATCCTAACGGAGCGACGATTAATAAAGAGCTTAGTATCCCTTAGAATCGAAAGTAATCCGCTTAATCCGAGTTTAACGAGCTAATAAGCCTATCCTTATTATCTAAAAAAGAGCGGAGGAAATATAACCGTAAAGTATATCCCCTAGCTACGCGCTATAGCCGGAGGAAGCGAGGAGAAAGTCCCGAAGGGGAGGGCTTAAATAAAGGATAGGCTAATACCGGCGCCTTTATATCGGGCATAGCTTCGAATAGGTTAATTAACCTATCGAGCGACCGTAACTAATACGAATTTACTTCTATATTTTTACCTAATTAACTCGACGGAACGTAAGACGACTAATCTTTTATTACGCTATATTTAATTATTATAGTTACCTTTAAATAAATATAAGCCGAGCGATTAAGCGTAACGCCCGGTAAGATAATAATCTATCGCGATAAACTAATTAAGCTCCTAAAAACGTAAAAAGAACTTAATAGCTACCCCTTAGGGGATCGTTTTAAGGAAAACGCTAGGTCGGAAATAAATGCCTTCCTAAGCGCTAGGGTTTAGAAAGTTATTAATCGCGACTAAGCTTAGATTAAACTAATACCGTTAAAGTAGGTTTTCGATTATAAATTCGATAAAAATAACTATCTCGATAAATATAAATCGCGTTTAATTACGCGAGGAGATCTTCTTCCGAAGGGGTTACTCGAATTAACGTATATAGTAATACTCGTAGTAAAATCTTTCCGAATAATGATAGTAATCGCGGCTTATTTTAATCTTAAGGTAGATTAGTTCGATATTAAGAACGCTTTTCTTAACGTAACTCGACCGGAAGACGACTTAATATTAATCGAGCTATTAAACGGATTTAAATAAAAAGGGAAGTACGCGCTCGTAATAAAAGCTATATACGGATTCCGAGACTTACTTCTACTTTAGTTTAGGGAACTCGAAAGTATCCTTACCCGTCTAGGACTTTAAAGCTCTCTAGAAGAACTATATATATTTTATATATTAATAAGAGAAGTATTCGTATTAATATACGTCGATAACTTATTACTTATATACGATAAAAGTAACGATTTTATAGCTTAAAAGGTAGCTTAAGGATTAAAAACTACCTATATAGTAAAAGAGCTAGGGCTAATAAGCTAGTATTTAGGAATTCGGGTAATACGTAATCGCGAAAACCGGACGATAACCTTAATATACGACGCCTACGTCGAGAAGATCGTAGGTCGCTTTAACTTAGCGGATAATAGCTAATTCCCTATAATACTACTACCGATTATCGAGCTTATGAAATTTATAGGCGTCGCGTCGAAGTAATAAATTAAGGAATATTAGAAAAAAGTAGGGTCGTTACTTTATAGCGTAATTATAATCCGCCCGGACGTAGCTTTTACTACGTTATAACTCTCCTACTTCCTTACTAATCCGGAACCTTAATATATAAAAGCCGTTAACTAAGCGATTAGATACCTTTATATTACGCGCTACCTTAGTATTAGGTATAAGAATAAAAGTAATAATATATAAGCGCTATTAATCGCTAGCGACGCTTTTTTTATAAACGATTTAGAAACTAGAAAATCGTTACAAGGCTATATTATATCGTTCTTTAGAAGCCCGATAATATAAAAGGTAGCTCGCTAAGCTATAGTTTCGACGTCGATAACCGAAGCTAAGCTCCTAGGATTAAAGCATATAACTAAGGAAACGATAGCTTTAAAACGCTTCTTTAGGAATATTACCCTAGATTTAGGAGAGCTATAAATAATCTATAGCGATAATTAATAAACTATTAAATTAATCGTAGAAAATAAGGAAAGAGTTAATATAAGGCTCCGTTATATAGATATATAATACTTATAGCTCCGATAAAAGCGATAAAAGGATTCCTTCGAGGTACTTTATCTACCTATAGGATAGATATTAGCGGATGAACTAACTAAAGCTCTTTTTCGTTAATTATTCGAGTATTTTAAATCGTTACTTAACCTTTAAAATATAAGAGGAAAGATAACGATATTAAAGCTTTTAAATAATGCGAAAGTAACGTAGGATTTTAATTTAATTATAAAAAGAACTAACTTAGAATAATATACTTTACTCGAAGAGCGACGTAAGGGTATTAATTTAAAAAGAATTTACGCGTAATAAGACTTCTTCCTTTAACGAAAGAGCTAACTTATATAATAAAGTTAGTATAATACTTTTAAAGCTCCCGAAAACCTAACGACCTTTAGAGTTACCGGCTTTAGTACCTACTTTAGGGTTACATTTATTTTTTAGATTATTTAACTTAGCCGGAGCTAGGGTATTACTAGTTTTATTATTATTAAACCGCATATAATTATTCGAAGTTTAATTTAGTAATATTTAGGTTAATAGTAACGGAAATAAAGCTTTAGGCGGAAGTAGTTCTTCGTTTAATACTAACCTATATACTTTAACGGAAACGAACGAACCGGCGAGGAATACGGATAGCTCGTTATCGGTTAACTCTACTACGGACGCGACTACCGCGAGTACGAGAGCTACGAAGGAAACGGATCGGAATTAAGATTTATTTACGTTTAGTAAGAGAACTATCGTCCTAGGCGAGAATATCCGTAGTCGCTTATTCGCGTAACGACTCGGTAGTAAGCGGTAATATAGGTTAACGTTATTACTCGGGATAATGCTAATAAAGTAACTCCTTTATTTCTTCGCGGAAAGCGGTAGTTTAGAATAATATGGTTAAAAAAATAATCTACGATAAAGAAAGCTCGGAACTTATTATCTTAAAGTTAGTATCGGTTATTTAAGCGGCGATAAACCGCTAAGTAGAACGTATAACGTAAGGGTAATTATAATTAATTAGCTTTCGACGAAACCTTATATAGCTTTAAGGAATACTTATAAAGCTACGTAAGAATAGCTACGCGAATAACGTAAGTAACGGTTAATAAAAGTTAAAAATTAGAAATACTTTCCCGTCGAGCGATACTATATAGCGCTATTAATATACCGATAATAAGGGATATTATTACGTAAGCCGTACTCCTCGGTAATAACGGGAAATGATAAGGCTATATTATTATTAACTCGGGTAACTCGACTACTTCCTTTAAACGTAAGCGATAGCTCGGTAGCTTCTTAAAAGCTAGATCGTATTAAAAGCTCTCGAAAAGCGCGAGTAATAAGAATAAAGCTTAGTTCGGCTAACTAACGGATAATAATAAGAGTAACGATAGGAGCCGTTTCGAATTTAAGAGAGTTACCTTTACTAAAAGCTTACTTTTTAAGCGCGAATATAAAAAAAGAAACCGAACTAGGAATAAGAATAAAAACGGCGGTAGCGTTAACGCGAAAACGCTTCCTTAGATTCGGTATAATATCGTTAACGATAAACGAACGACTATTAAGCTATCCGTAACTTAAAAAAAAAAGAAGGCCGCCGGCTTTCGTTAAGCGAATAAGCGTCGGCGCGACGGCGGTAATAATAATAAGGAAATTATCCTTCCCGCCCCGAGCTTCCGTAAGAATACCTAATATATATAGCGACGGTTTAATAAGTATTCGATACTTACCGATAATCTCCTTAGGAGCTATTAATATAGCGACGGCTTAAGCTCTCGAAATAAAAGCGATTATTAGCTCCTATTCGGTTATAATAATAAGCGCTTAACGGGATCTTAGGATAACTTAAATAACTACCTCTAAGTCGCTTCCGGAGTTACCTTTTATAAAGTTATCCGTAGTTTTTACGTCCCGAGGTATAAACTCGGAAGTATTATTATTATTATTTAGCTCCATAGCCCCGTATTCGCGAATAACGCGACGGACCCTCTCTCGCTTTAAATCTTTACGTACTTACTTCCGTTTAATATAACGGGCTCGTTATTTATAAGCCTTACCTTTAAAGCTATTTTTCTTACGAATCCGCTTACGAGATACGGCCTTAGGCTCTAGTATAACGAAAAGAGCTCTAAGAAGCGAAGGAATACGGCGGATTATACGACGCTCGAGGAAACGTAGTTCTATAATATTTTATACTATAATTAAACTTCGGTCGGAAATTTAAAGTAAATAATTAATTAAAGGCTTATAACTTATAATAATTATAATATAAAAGTTAACTTATATATCGATAAATAAATTACTCTTCTTTATCGCGGTATATAAAAAGATTATTAATACCGGTATTAAAAAAGGAGCTACCTATAATAACTACCGAGATATATATATTAACCGCGATATCGTAAGTAAAGCCGTTTAAGCGATCGATAGCGACGTCGAAGAATATATTACGTCGTTCCTCGGCGGCGCTAGAAGTAATAACTAAAGTAGTTTTAACGGCCGCGGGAATATTTAGGATAACGGTAGCTTCCTTTATTACGGTAGATTAAGTAACTAGCTTTACGTATTCGGCCGGACCTTAATCGGATATAACGAGATCCTAAGTTCGCTCCTCGACAAATATTTAGGCGTAATTACGGAATTAATTTATTTTATCGTTTAATATCTTAGCCGCGTTATCGATACTAATAAGGATCTCGTAAGAATTAAAACGATCGGATATTCTATCGAATTATTAGCTTCTAATTACTTATATCCGTATTAATATTACTAAAAAGCAAGCTTATTTTATTCCTCGCGCTTATTATATTAATATATAGCTTACGTTAATATATTACTATAAGTTCGTTACGATAGCAAGCGATAGTAAGGAAGTACCGTAATTAAAAGATAACTTACTTAAATGAAATACGCGCGAATAAAGTAATATATAGGTTATATACGTAACCGAAAGCGATAGGGAATTAAAAAAAAGCGTATCGGGTTAGCTTTAGATATACCTCTATAGAAGAAAAGAGGAAAGGGAGAAAGCTACTACGAAAGAGTAGGAGATTTTTCTCTTATAATATAGGAGCTTAAATATAAGGAGGAGCGTTACCGGGTACTAACCTAATAAAGCTACGAAAGGGTTCGCGTACGATAATAATAATATAAAGCGAAATAATAAAAGCCTTCGCGAGCGTATAACGAATACGGTAAATATATTTAATTAAGAGCTACGATATATCTTTTTTATTAGGATATTAGGAAGAGCTAATATAATAGCTAATTAGAAGGATACTTTAAGCTATTGGAAGTATTAAATGGAGGCGTAAGTAACTAAAGCGACGAATATATTACCCCGGAAAGCTAGTAAGGTTAGTAAGGCTCGAGCTAACCTAGGACTTTAATTAAAAGGATAGCTAAGCTAACTATCGCGAGCCCTTCGGCTAAGTTATTATTATTATTTAACTAAGCTCGCTATCGCGAGCCTAGCTAACGGGTATATTATATAAAGAGCTACTTATATATAGCTCCCTACTCCTTCTCGAGTTACTCGCTTACCTAATATAGCTCCTAACTCGCTTATATAATATAACTCGTAGCTCCCTATCGTTTATATATAAGTAGCTCGCATTTCCTTTATTAATCTCCTTCCTTTTTAGATAGTTAGTTAATTTACCTTCTTCTTCCTACCTTCCGTTACTCCTAAGAAATAACCTTAGTACCTACGTAGCTCTCCTAATCTACGTATCAGATCGGAAATATCGACTACTAGACTCTTTATACCTAGCTTTATAAGTAGGTAGAACGTCGTATAATAATATAAATTACCGATAAGGCCTAAGCCGAAGAACGACGATAATAAAAAACGGTAACTTTCGAAGAACCCGAGAAACTTATAATATAAATAATTTAACGATTAGCGACTCCTAACCTTTAAATACTTCTATTACCGCCTTCCTCGTAGCTTAAACCTTCTTACGGCTACTTAAGTACTAGCTAGGAAGTTAATATATAAGCCCTTTACGACCGACTTAACGCTTTAAAGATAAAGATAACTTCGTAGAACTACCGTTAGGAGAATAGCTCTTATAGTCCTAAGGGTACGTACGGCGCCGATTAATAATATTAATAAGAAAACCCGTTCTTAATAAACGCGGTTCGGAACCTAAGTCTTTATAACCTATAAACTAATAGAAGGACCCTAGTAGGCTTTAGACGTAATACTATACTAGACTACCGAGATATACGTAATAAGATTTTATTAACCTAAACGAATAATTATAGGGAATTCGAATACTAGTTTTATAGTACTTTCGATCGGCTTTATAACTATAGCCGTTATCCGCTACTAATAAATATAACGTAGAATCGGTTCTACTATAAGAATAATAAGCGATTATACTACCTCGAGAACGGAGACCCGGATAAGCTAGAATTAATACTAATCTTAGGATCGATTATTACCTAAGCTAAGCGTAAAGGAGAACCGATCGCTTATTATATTTTATTTTACGTATATTAAAGTAAGGAATCTTTAGAATAAGTACGTAAGATAGTATATTATTATCTAGCCGGAAAATTAAAGCTTATATTCTTCGACTT
Organism: Durotheca rogersii; assembly: GCF_024521655.1. Lineage (NCBI taxonomy): Eukaryota > Fungi > Ascomycota > Sordariomycetes > Xylariales > Xylariaceae > Durotheca > Durotheca rogersii. The sequence continues at coordinate 7,672 of NW_026251363.1, forward strand.
ACGATATTTTAAAAACGAGGATATAATATTAAAGTAAAAAGAAATACTAAGAGCTATATCGGAAATTAACGTTATTTAAATAATCGAACGTAAATATAGTTACGAATTATACGAGATTAGGATCTTAGGTTATAATTAAACGAAGGACCTTATTAACGACGAAGGTATTTATTATTATAAGGGTATTATTAAGACGGACTTAATCGAAGTTAACGTAATTAAGCGAACTAAAGGTCCTAACGGCGAATATATCGAAAGAGAAGTACCCGATTAAGAGGATATAGAAGTCCTATCGTTATAACCTAATCGTAAACCGACTAAAGCCGGTAAGAATATTACTTTAAATACGAACGATTAAGCTAAGAAGGCGAAGATTATTAACGAGTTATTCAGAGAGTTTTAGTTAAATAAGATTAATAAAAATAATAGAAAACGCTTCGAGGTTTCGTAAGACGACCTAATTAAGTTTATATCCGGGTTTTCGGAATAAGTAGTTAAGTACCTTACGATACGCGTTATAGAAATTAACGAAGGTTAGCTTAAGGTTATTAAGATTATAAAGGAATAAATATAAAAGGATCGGAAAGAAAGCGTTAAGATACCTAGCGTACCGTAAATCACCGCCCCGTTTATTAATCCTTTAAGTAAAATAGCGGTAAATTCTATTATCGCGAAGAATACTAAGAATTATATCCGGCCTTTTCCTAAGCTAGTAGTTAACGTAGGACCTAACGGAAACGAAGCTCTCGTATCTACGGTAATCGATATAGGGGCGTAGTTTAGCATAATCGTAAAAAGTTACGTAAAGAAGTAGCGTCTCCCTATAACCGGTACTAAGGCGATATAATGAGGTTTTAGATCCTCTATAAAGACCCTATATATAGAAATAATCGACGGTTTTATTTAACTTACCGATTATTACCTTCGCTTACCGATTTACGTCGTTAAAGATAGGTTCGTTAATTACCTCTTATTACTTGATATAAACTTTATCTTCTAATCCCGTATAAAACTCGAATTCGACGGAAGTATCTTTATAAAAACCGTTAACTTTAGCTCGGCCCGGATAATAATCCTTTTCGCTATTAACTTAAGAAGCGATACGTTACTAAGCCTTATATTCGGCGATAAAGAAAACTAAATACCATTAATACCTTAGGCCGCTTTAATAATATATATAAGCCTAAAAACGCGTTCCTGACCGAGTACTTAGAGACCGACGTTAACCTTTAAGCTAAAATTAATTATACTCGTTTTTATAACGACGATATAAAGGTAGTACCTATTTCCGAAATTAAGGACTTATCGGCCCTCGAACTTAGTTTAGATAAAGGAGATAAAGCGATCGCCGGATTAAGCGACGAAGAATTTCTTTACGTCTTTAGTAAAGCCGTTACGAAGGTAATTCGATATACGACGTAAGAATCGAAATAATATAAGCGAAACCTAGCCCTTATTTCGGAATTAACTTACCAAGCTAAACGTACGTTTTTAATTAATATTATATATAAGCCTAAGTCGCGTAAAGTTTAGCCCGTAGATAACGTACCGTTAAACGGTTAAATACCGCTAGGAATATTCGATTAAAAGGATTAAGTAATAAGGAAGGTTAAGTCGAAGTACGAACCGCTAGAGGTATTATAACGCGATAAACCCTATAAGAATATTATATTAAGATTCGCTAGTAAATCCCGAGGTATTAGATTAATAACGGAAAGACTTAACGCTATTAAAGTAGGTTTATTAGATACGGAACTAACCGATTAAGAGAAAGACGTACTTATTAAGATCCTATACCGAAGAGAGATAGCCCTAGCTTAAGATTTCTTTAAAATCGGGAAAATCCGACCTAAGGTTTATTTTAATTATAAGATTAGGACGGTATTATATAACGCTTAGTAGGCTAAGGGCATTCCTATCCTAGTACCTCTTAAGGAACGAGTAATCGAAGTCTTACGTATACGACTAAAGAACGGAATCCTAGAAAAGAATTACGGTCCTTATCGAAATACGTAATTCGTAATCGAAAAAAAAGATAATAATTTACGACTTATTAATTCTACGATAAAACTTAACGCTTAAATTATTCGCGACGCCTTCCTATCCCGAGATAGAGACTTCTTTACCTAAGAATTCGCTATATATTTAATCTTTATAATCGTCGACTTTTTCTCTAGATACGACTAAGTAACGCTAACGGAAACGAACCGTAACCTAACTACGTTCGCTATTCTTATTAACCTTTTACGTATAACGACTCTATTATAAGGCGCGACGAACTTAATTACCGCTTTTTTCCGAGCCGTTATACGAATTCTTTACGATTTAATCCCTATTAAATACGAGCCTTTCTTCGACGACGTTAATATTAAAGGGCTAATATCGAGATACGATAACTAGGAGGCTTTTCCGGAAATACGACGCTTTATTTTAAAGTACTTAAAGAATATCGACGCCGTCTTTTTAAACTTCGAATTAACCGGTATTATTATTAACGCCGTTAAGTCTACTTAGTATAAAAATAGTACGGTAATCGTCGGATATTTATACGGTATAAACGGTAGGAAGCCTTCGGAAGCGAAGATAGTTAAGATTTTAAAATAGAAGTTATATAAGAATATAAACGAAGTAAGGTCTTTTATCGGTATTACGGTTTTCTTTAGAATATAGATCGATTATTACGCTATAGTCGCTAAACCTCTCTTAATATTAATACGTAAGGAAATATATTTTATTTAAGGTATCGATTAATAATATATTATAGATTCGCTTAAAACTATTCTTATTAACGTATCGGTATTAATTATTTTAAACTATACTATCGAATAGCTAATCCGAATAAAAGTCGACGCATTAAGAAACGGTTAAAGCTACGTACTAGGTTAAGATAACGATAAAGGTAACTTTAAACCTTCGAGATACGAGTTAGGAATCTAAAGAGGGACGGAGTTAAATTACGACGCTACGAAACGAGAGTATCTAGGAGTCGTTAAGTCCTTACGACGGTTTCGAAACTACTTTTACGGCATTTACTTTATACTTAAAACCGACGCTAAAGTATTAATCGCCTAGCTTAACGACGGATTCTTTAATCTCCCGGGCGATATTCTTATTAAGTAAATAACTTATATTAAAATATTTAGCTTCGATATTTAATATATATCCGGTAAGAGATATTCCGCTACGGACGGTTTCTTACGTAAACCTAGCGGCCTAAGCGACGACGACGACGATTAATAAAAAGGCGATATAAAGAACTTTATTAATATATAGCTTAATATAATATACGCGAATATAATCGTATTACTTAACGTCATCGAATAATCTAACGATAAAGCCTTATCGTTATAACCGCCGGAAGAATAATCGATAAAGTCGTAAGAAATAATAACGTTTCTTACGCGATTTTAACTACTTAACCGACTAAGAAATAACCGATTAATAGGGTATTAAAAGCGATAGACCCGGTTTAAGAAGGAAGCGCTTAAATACGTCGTTTCGGAAGATATCCTATAAAGGAAGCCCGAAAAATATAAGGATATACGGCGAGTTATCGACTAGGAGAAATTACGTAAAGCTATAATTAAGGATTACTACGAGGATTTCGGCTATAGGGAACGTATTTCGACCTACGATCGGATAATTAAACTATACTATTAGCGCGGTATATTCGAATACGTCGCCTGAGAAGTTAAATCGTATCCTAAATATTAAAAAGGAAATAATATCCGGAAAGTCGACCCCGCCTTATATAACGAGCTAGTTAACGTTCTTATTTACTAGGTAATGAACGTATAATATATATTAATAAATAATAAATTTATCGTAATAATCGAAGTACGAAACGAATTATCCGGCTTTCTTAAAGCCCGAATCATTAAAAAGATAGATTTTAAGACGATCGCTAAGTTCCTCTAGGAATAGATATTCCTATAGTACGGCGTATCCTTAGTAATTAAGTATAATAGTAATTCCGAGAATAAAAAGGAGGTCCGTAAAGTAATAAAGTTAATCGGTACTAGAGTTAAAGTCGGTATTATTTATTTCCCGTAATTCTAAGGTATAATCGAGGTTAGGTATAAAGTAATTCGTAAAGGCTTTATAAAAGGTATAAACGGCGGCGATCGGGAATAAACGAACTTATTAAGCGTAATTATATAAGTAGATAGGACTTCGACGCGCTTATACGGAATGTCGTTATACGAATTAATATATAAGCGTAAGGCTATTATTCCGATAGAAATTATTATCCCGACCTAGCGTATTATAAATTAAAAGAATATCGCGAACCGAGAATCGCTTTTAGCTATACGTATACGATTAATCGAGAGACGCTAGGAAGATATATTAACCGTAACTAAGGTTCTAGCGATTAAATATAAGGAAGTTACCCGGTATTAGAACGAAAAAAAACGCTTACCGGATACGAAAAGAGCCCCTGAAAACCGACGACCTCGTACTACTATACGATACGCTACGATATATAAATAAGTCGATAGCCGTAAAACTAAAGTATTATTAGAAGGAACCGTACCTAATCGCCGAAGATTTAAGCTATAGTCGTTATAAGCTTAAAGAACCGGATAAAGTTACGTTATTATACCCGGTTTTAGGCCATAGACTACGGAAATTCATTTAAGATATTAATGGGTTTTAGGAGCTAAAGAACCTGGAGGAGAACGGATAAACCATACGTCTACTACCGATTAAATATAAGGACTAAGAATCGATAACTATTAACGATCCCTAAGCTAAAGAAGGCCTAAAGCTTATACCTTCGGTAATCGACGATAAAAAAGAAGAATAATTAGCTCCGAACGATAAGGCGCGAATTATAATAAAAATATTAAATAAAAAGCTTAAAGGATACGAAGTTATACCTAACGATAAACCCGGACTAAGAAGATCGACCCGACTTAATAAATAACCCTCCTACTATAGTATAATAAGGCTATAATATCCTAAAATAACCTACCTATACCGATCGGAGAATAATAAAGCCTAGGAACTTAATATATAGTCGCTTTCCTAAGTAAAGGAGGAAAGAAGTTATCCCTATATAGTTATTAAACCGATAGCCTATATACGAAATTAATACCCTAAATTATAATACTAATAAATACGCCCCCCTTATTTTTTACCTTAAAAGAAAGTATATTTCTATAGATTATTAACGCCGATTAACGCGTTCTTATACTTAAATAAATTATCCTTTGCGTTTATCGTTAGAAATCCGGGATATTAATATCCTAATATTATATAACTATTACATTTTAACATAGGTATATTTTAGTATTTAAAAGAAAAGTAAGGAAAGTAATTTATATTAATAAAAATAAAAGAAGAAGGAAAAGAAAAGGAATACGCGTTTAAAAATAAGCTAGAAGTAATATATATCCGCCGATTAGTACCTCTTTTTTCCTTTTAGTCCCTTTATCTTATTCCTTACTTACTAATTACTAAAAAAACTAAAAACTTACTTATTCTCTGACCCCCGGAACGTAGCGATCTTCGAGTTTATTATAGTTAGTAACTCTTCTTCCGTTACCCGTATTATAAGCGGATATAAGACCTAGCTTAAATCCTTTATTAGAAGGAGGTTGCGATCTATCCTTACCTATAGGTAGGTAAACCGTTCGTTATAAAATTTATAACGTACCCCGTTAATAGAAAAAAGGTAGACGCCGTAGGAGTACCCGAAGATACGATCGGAGGCTAGGGATCGGTAGGAAAAGAAGGGCTATATGCCCGCGTACTTAGCGGTATTAGAGGAAGTAAGCCGGCGCTCGTAATATTAGTAAGGTATTTCGTTAGGTATCTTATATTATTAAACGAATAAATTAACGACGTAACGAAGATCCGTTATTAACCGACGGAAATACTCGCCGATTAATTCCTTATTATTAATTTCTATAAATAACGTCCGACGGCGAAAGAATTAAACGTAACGAACGAAGGATATAGCGTAGCTTTAAAGGTAGGTAACCTTTTAAAAATCCTTACTTAGGATTTCCTACGTAATATACCGGCCGGCCGCCGGCTTACCTAGAAAATAAAACCGAACGTTACGAATTATCTTATTATTAATTAATCTAACCTTCGATTAATAGATCTTATTAATATTAAGAGCTATATACTTAGCGTTATTAGTTTATTACCCGAATTCCTTCGATACCTCGGAGCTACCGGCCGATAATTACTTTCGGGCTTTAGTCTAACGGGCGGGAATACGGGATATACGGTACCTATTAAAGCTTAGGGATTAGCCGATTAACGTCCCGGAACTCCTCGGTAAAAGGTAGGCGGCGGAACGATTCGTTAGGCTATTTATTTATTAGGTTTACCGGCGGCGGTATCGATTTAATCCATTAATACGTTATGGCTTTTTTCTTATCCTTCTTAGCTTTTTTAAACGCCCCGGCGATTTCTTCGGCGGTAATCCTCGTAGCCTTAAGCTATTCGAATAACTTAAAGGCGGACGCCCGGTTTAGTTTAAGGAGTTACTTTTAGATAGTAAGGTTTATTATATATATATATATATAAAAGAGAGAGATAGGAACGACGAAATTATAAATCTAGAATTAAGAAAAGTCGAAAAACGAATTAAAACGAAGATAAAGGACCTAAGGAAAGAAAGAAAGGAAATAAATCAGAACCGTAAAATAACGAGAAATAAGAGGGAAGGTTAGACGAAAACGAAAGAGTCGAATACGTTACCTAAGTCGTAAATACCGTACTTAGAAGAGTTTTAATAATACCTACCCTAGCCTACGTTTAATTACGAGTTTATAAACGTACGTATTTATTACTTTATTAAGAGTATATAATAAAAAGCTATAAGCTAACGCGTCTCCTATTATAGCTTTATACGTATATAGGAGAACGCGCTTTCCTAAAGCGTTAGCCGTAAAGGTATATCTAACTATATCGTTAATACGTCTCCCTTCCTTCCTTTCTTTTTCCTCTTTAGGTATCCTATTTCGAAAACCCCCCCCTATAATTATTATATTCTTACTAATCTCTAGCCTATCTTTCTTATTATTAATTTAAATTCTTATTTTTACCTTTAACTTATTATCTTTTCTTTTCCTTCCTTTCCTTAATTCTTTTTTATTTATTTTTATTATGTCTTCCTCCCGCTCCGCCGGAATCCCTCCTTCCTTCTCCCTTCCCTCCGTTTATAGAAACGTACGTCGCGCCGATCTAGCCGACTTAATAGAACTCCTACGGGAGATTCATAGTAGTAAAGATAACTAAGGTAATATAAAGAAGTATTAGCTTAATATTCTAGATAATTACGATTCGAGGAGAAGTTAGATCGAGTTAAGATCCGATATAGCCTAGGCCTTTTAGTTATTCGTTAATCGATTCCGAACCATAAATTAATAATAATAAAAATAAACGAAAGTAGCCTTAGTTAAT
>NW_026251364.1:0-14356 GCF_024521655.1 Durotheca rogersii
TACGATAAGTAACGCTAACGGAAACGAACCGTAACCTAACTACGTTCGCTACTTTATTAGCCTTTTACGTATAACGACTCTATTAAGGCGCGACGAACTTAGTTACCGCTTTTTTCCGAGCCGTTATACGAATTCTTTACGATTTAATTCCTATTAAGTACGAGCCTTTCTTCGACGACGTTAGTATTAAAGGGCTAGTATCGAGATACGATAACTAAGAGGCTTTTCCGGAATACGACGCTTTATTTAAAGTACTTAGAGAATATCGACGCCGTTTCCTAAACTTCGAATTAACCGGTATTACTACTAGCGCCGTTAAGTTACTTAGTATAAAGGTAGTACGGTAATCGTCGGATATTTATATATAAACGATAGGAAGCCCGGAAGCGAAATAATTAAGATCTTAAAGTAAAGTTATATAAGAATATAAACGAAGTAAGGTCTTTTATCGGTATTACGGTTTTCTTTAGAATATAGATCGATTATATGCTATAATCGCTAAATCCCTCTTAGTATTAATACGTAAGGAAGTATACTTTATTTAGGTTATCGATTAATACTATACTATAATTCGCTTAAGATTATCTTTTATTAACGTACCGGTATTAATTATTTTAAACTATACTATCGAATAACTAATCCGAGTAAAAGTCGACGCATTAAGAGACGGTTAAGGCTACGTATTAGGTAGGATAACGATAAAGGTAACTTTAACCTTCGAAATACGAAGTTAAGGATCTAAGAGAGGGCGGAGTTAAATTACGACGCTACGAAACGAAGAGTATCTAGGAGTCGTTAAGTCCTTACGACGGCTTCGAAATACCTTTACGGTATTTACTTCGTACTTTAAAACCGACGCTAAAGTATTAATCGCCTAGCTTAACGACGGATTCTTTAGTCTCCCGGGCGCTATCCTTATTAGGTAGATAGCCTTATATTAAGATATTTAGCTTCGATATTTAATATATACCCGGTAAGAAATACTTCCGCTTACGACGGTTTCTTACGTAAACCTAACGGCCTAAACGACGACGACGACGATTAATAAGAAGGCGATATAAAGGACTTATTAATATATAGCTTAATATAATATACGCGAATATAGTCGTATTACTTAACGTCGTCGAGTAATCTAGCGATAAAGCCCTATCGTTATAACCGCCGGAAGAATAATCGATAGAGTCGTAAGAAATAGTAACGTTTCTTACGCGATTTTAACTACCTAGCCGATTAAGAAATAACCGATTAATAGGGTATTAAAAGCGTAGACCCGGTTTAAGAAGGAAGCGCTTAAATACGTCGTTTCGGAAGATATCCTATAGAGGAAGCCCGAGAAATATAAAGATATACGACGAGTTATCGACTAGGAGAAATTACGTAAAGCTATAGTTAAGGATTATTACGAGGATTTCGGCTATAGGAGACGTACTTCGACCTACGATCGGATAGCTAAACTATATTACTAACGCGGTATATTTAAATACGTCGCCCGAAAGGTTAAATCGTATCCTAGATATTAAAAAGGAAATAATACCCGGAAAGTCGACCCCGCTTTATATAACGAGCTAATTAACGTTCTTACTTATTAGGTAATAAACGTATAATATATATTAATAGAATAACGGATTTATCGTAATAATCGAAGTACGAAACGAATTATCCGGTTTTCTTCGAAGCCCGAGTCATTAGAAAAGATAGATTCTAAACGATCGCTAAGTTTCTCTAGGAGTAGATATTCCTATAGTACGGCGTACCCTTAGTAATTAAGTATAATAATAATTCCGAGAATAAAAAGAAGGTCCGTAAAGTAATAAAGCTAAGTCGGTATTAAAGTTAAAGTCGGTATTACTTATTTCCCGTAATCCTAAGGTATAATCGAAGGTTAGGTATAAAGTAATTCGCGAAGGCCTTATAAAAGGTATAAACGGTAGCGATCGGGAGGTAAACGAACCTATTAAAGGTAATTATATAGGTAAATAAAACCTCGACGCGCTTATACGGAATAGTCGTTATACGAATTAATATATAAGCGTAAGGTTATTATTCCGATAGAAACCGTTATCCTAACCTAGACGTATTATAAACTAAAAGAATATCCCGGACCGAGAATCGCTTTTAAGCTATACGCGTACGACTAATCGAGAAACGCTAGGAAGATATATTAACCGTAACTAAGGTTCTAGCGATTAAATATAAGGAAGTTACCCGGTATTAGGAACGAAAAGAACGCTTACCGGATACTAAAAAGAGCCCCTAAAAGCCGACGACCTCGTATTATTATACGATACGTTACGATATATAAATAAAGTCGATAGCCGTAAAACTAAAGTACTACTAGAAGGGATCCGTACTTAATCGCCGAAGATCTAGGCTATAGTCGTTATAAGCTTAAAGAACCGGATAAAGTTACGTTATTATACCCGGTTTTAGGCTATAAACTACGGAAATTCATTTAAGATACTAACGGGTTTTAGAGCTAGAAAACCCGGAGGAAGACGAATAAACTATACGCCTATTACCGATTAAATATAAGGACTAAGAATCGACGACTACTAACGACTCCTAAGCTAAAGGAGGCCTAGAGCCTATGCCCTCGGTAATCGACGACGAAGAAGAAGAATAGTTAGCCCCGAACGATAAGGTACGAATTATAATAAAAATATTAAATAAAAAGCTTAAAGGATACGAAGTTATACCTAACGATAAACCCGGACTAAGAAGATCGACCCGACTTAATAAATAACCCTCTTACTATAATACGATAAGGCTATAGTATCCTTAAAATAACCTACCTATACCGATCGAAGAATAATAAAGCCTAGGAGCTTAATATATAATCGCTTTCCTAAGTAAGGAAGGAAAGAAGTTATTCCTATATAGGTTATTAAACCGGTAGCCTATATACGAAATTAATACCTTAAATTATAATACTAATAAATACGCCCTTCCCTTATTTCTTACCTTAAAAGAAAGTATATTTCCATAGATTATTAACGCCGATTAACGCGTTCCTATACTTAGATAAGTTATCCTTAGCGTTTATCGTTAGGAATCCGGGATATTAATATCCTAGTATTACGTAATTATTATATTTTAATATAGGTATATTTTTAATATTTAAAAGGAAAGCAAGGAAAGTAATTCATATTAATAAAAGCAAAAGAAAAAGGAAAGAAAAGGAATACGCGTTTAAAAATAGCCAGAAGTAACGTATACCCGCCGATTAATACCTTTCTTTTCCTCTTTACCCTCTTACCTTATCCTTTACTTACTAGTTATTAAAAAAACCAGAAACTTACTTACTTTCCCGACCCCCGGAAAGTAACGATCTTCGAGTTTATTATAAATAGTAACTCCTTCCCGTTACCTATATTATAAGCGGGTATACGGCCTGGCTTAAATCCTTACTTAAAGGGGGATTACGATTCTATCCTTCGCCCGTAAGTAGGTAAACCGCTCGTTACGAAATTAGTAACGTACCCCGTTAATAGAGAAAAGGTAGACGCCGTAGAGTACCCGAAGATACGATCGGGGGCTAGGAATCGGTAGGAAAAGAAGGGCTATATACCCGCGTATTTAACGGTATTAAAAGAAGCGAGCCGGCGCTCGTAATACTAATAAGGTATTTCGTTAAATACCTTATATTATTAAACGAATAGGCTAACGACGTAACGAAGGTCCGTTACTAACCGACGGAAATATTCGTTAACCGGGCCTTTATTATTAATCTCTATAAATAACGTTCGGCGACGAAAGAACTAGACGTAACGAACGAGGGATATAACGTAGCTCTAAAGGTAAGTAACCTTTTAAAAGTCTTTACTTATAATCTCCTATATAATATACCGGCCGGCCGCCGGCCTATCTAGAAAATAGAACCGGACGTTACGAATTATCTTATTATTAATTAATATAGCCTTCGATTAATAGATCTTATTAATATTAAGAGCTATATACTTAGCGTTATTAATTTATTACCCGAATTCCCTCGATATCCCGGAGCTACCGGCCGATAATTACTTTCGGGCTTTAGTTTAACGGGCGGAAGTACGGGGCGTATGATACTTATTAAGACTTAGGGATTAGTCGATTAACGTCCTGGAATTCTTCGGTAAAAGGTAGGCGGCGGAAGGATTCGTTAGGCTATTTATTTATTAGATTTACCGGTAGCGGTATCGACTTAATCTATTAATACGTTACGGCCTTTCTTTTATTCTCCTTAGCCTTCTTAAACGCCCCGGTAATCTCTTCGTCGGTAATTCCCGTAGCCTTTAATTATTCGAATAGCTTAAGGGCGGACGCCCGGTCTAGTTTAAGGAGTTACTTCTAGATAGTAGGGTTTATTATATATATATATATATAAAAAGGAAAGATAGGAACGACGAAATTATAAATCTAGAATTAAGAAAATCGAAAAACGAATTAAAACGAAGATAAAGGACCTAGGGAATAAAAGAAAGGAAGTAAATCGGAACCGTAGAATAGTAAGAAATAAAAGGAAAGGTCGGACGAGAACGAGAAAGTCGAATACGTTACTTAGGTCGTAAGTACCGTACTTAGGAGAGTTTCGATAGTACCTACTTTAGCTTACGTTTAATTACGAGTTTACGAACGTACGTATTTATTACTTTATTAAAAGTATATAATAGGAAGCTATAAGCTAACGCGTCTTCTATTATAGCTTTATACGTACGCGGGGGAACGCGTTTTCTTAAAGCGTTAGCCGTAAAGGTATATCTAATTATATCGTTAATACGTTTCCCTTTTTCCCTCTCTTTTTCCTCTTTAAGTATTCTATTCCGAAACCCCTCCCCTATAATTATTATATTTTTATTAATCTCTAGCCTACCTTTCTTATTATTAATTTAAATTCTTACTTTTACCCTTAACTTATTATCTTTTTCCCCCTCTTCCCCTCTTAATTCTTTTTATTTATTTTTACGATATCTTTCCCCCGTTCCGCCGGAATTCCCCTCTCCTTTTTCCTCCCTTCCGTTTATAGAAACGTACGTCGCGCCGATTTAACCGATTTAATTAAACTCCTACGGGAGATTTACGGTAATAAAGATAACTAAAGTAATATAAAGGAATATTAGCTTAGTATTCTAAATAATTACGATTTAAGGAAGGATTCGATCGAATTGGGATCCGATATAGCCTAAGCCTTCCGGCTATCCGTTAATCGATTCCGAACTATAAATTAATAGCTATAAGAATAAACGAAGGTAGCCTTAGCTAATTCTTTCGTATGCCTCGCCCGTTACGACTACCTTATTAATAAAGATATCCGCGTCTTCTATATCATAATTAATTACGACTTCGAAGGCCGAAAAGCGGCCTTCGAAGTAAACCCGTATTAAACGATAGGCTATCGATCGGTAGGATCGTTTAACTTCTTAACCCGTTAATACCTCTTCGATAATCCTACTTTTACTTTAGTTTTTACGATCTATACGGATTTAATAAACCCCGAACGAATTATTACTAACCCCTTAAAGTTCTCCTAAGCCTACTTCGCCGTAATACTATACCTCCTTAAGCCCCGGAAATTATTTAACTTTAATATAATTAGAAACGGCGCCCTCGATTAGGCGGCGTACGCGCTCGGTTAATTACGGCGAGCATAAGAAAACGGTAATCTCGAGCCTAACATAACCCTTTAGTTTACTTACTACGTCGCGCTAGTAGATTAATAAGATAGCTTTAACTACGGGTTTTAAAGCGGTATTTTACCGTATCTTATCTTTAAACGACCGATCGAAGTCGCCCGTTAAGCCTAAGAAAATAAGGGGCTTAACTTCCTTAATATTATAAGAGAATACGCCGAGGTAGTAGAGTAATTTTATAGCGTTCGAGTTTTAAAGGAAAGGGTAGGTATCGTTAAGCGTCTTCGGTAAGCCGTAGATTATTAAAAGCGAATTAACCTTATTAACGCTATAATATCCGCTTAAAATACGCCGATCGGCGAGCTCCTTAGCCGTAAATCCTTCGTTCGGTTTATCGTATAAGCCGAAGTCCGCCGTTTCTTTATAGCCTTAGTACCTAATTCCCTTTACTTCTTCGTATTAACGGACGTAAACCTCCGCTACGATAACCTCGTTAAGGTTATAACGCGTTCCTTTCCTTTCCTCGGACTAGAAAGGATTAAGGCTTTTTAATCGGAGGAAACCTCTATACCGTATAGGTAGAGGGAAGATACCTAATTAACCCTCGGAACGCGCCCGCTTTCCTATTATTCCCTTAACTAGGAGGGCTAGAACGAAATTAAGAAAAAGGTAGCCGAAATAAAGAAGGAGAACGCCGATCGGGTTAGATCGGCGAGGATAAACCGGGTTAAGTTAACCGTAAAGTAATAAAGAGGCCTCCTTATGATATTAAACGAAAAGCTAAAGGTACGACGGTAGTAATTAAATAATAGCCGGTAGAATAAAGTTTCGCGGTAGTTTTTAAGGGGAGATATTAATCGGGACATACCGTATTACTCTTTTTAGTTTAATTATTCCTTACGGTATAATTAAATTAAGGAGGCTATAATAATACGGTAAGATATATCCTTTTAATATATTACGTAATACGCTACGATAGGCCTTATACCTATATAGAGTAATTATAGCTCCCGTAAGTACGGGATATACTATGCTTATTATTTAGTTCATTACCTAGCTAGATTATTATTTTTACTATTTTTACCTTAATTAAAGATTCGTTTTTTTTACTATTAGATTCGTCGTTCTCCGATTAATATATCTATCTTAATTATAGGCGCTTTAAGTTACTTCGTCGTACCGTATAGCCGAATAAGTAACTTTTACGTTTTACCCCTTTTCTCCCCTTATCTTTTATACCTTCGGGCTAGCGACTACTATATCTCTACGACTAAGGGTATAGCTAAGATACGATAACTATATTAGATTCCTTACCTCTCGATTAATATAGCGACATTAGTTTTCATCTATCCTAGATATCGTACGTACTATAGTCTTCGATAGAGTGCACTTTCGAGTAAATATATCCGGGTTTCTAGTATCGCGATACGCTCTGCTCCTCCTCATTAGTCCTTAACTATGCTATTGTAATGGGCTGCGCCTAGTTATAGAACCCTGGTTGGCATAGCACCAGGGTACGTAACCGCTCCTTCCGTATATAGCTAGCTCCTAAAGGCGCGGCCTTAATAGAGCGTACCTTTCTTCCTTTTCCTCCTCGTATAGCTTATTTCTTTAATTTATACCCTTTTACTAGCGAATAATTCTTAAAACCGTAAAAAAAGCTATACTATCTTCTTCGTAAGGTAGTACTTAGATATCGATATCCGACTTTTAAATAACGGAAGATAAGTCTAAGGCCTAGGCGTAATCGAGCGCTTAGGAGGCGACGTTAGCTTATTACGTATATTATAAGACCCTTACTTTTAAATTCTATAAAAGAATATTGTAGTAGTGCGGTAAGACATGCCCTCTTGATGCATTACGTAACACGCTACGATAGGCCTTATGCCTATATAGAGTAACTATAGCTCCCGTAAGTACGGGATATGCTATGCTTATTATCTAGTTCATTACCTAGCTAAATTACTATCTTTATTATTTTTACCTTAATAAAGATTCGTTTTTATTATTAGATTCGTCGTTCTCCGATTAGTATATCTATTTTAGTTATAAGCGCTTAAGTTACTTGTCGTACCGCTATAGCCGAATAAGTAACTTTTACGTTTACCCCTTTTCTTTCCTTACCTCTTATACCTTCGGGCTAGCGACTACTATATCTTTACGACTAAAGGGCATAACTAAGATACGATAATACATTAGATTCCTTGCCTCTCGATTAATATAGCGATATTAGTTTCATTTATCTTAGACCATCGTACGTACTATAGTCTTCGATAGAGTACACTTTCGAATAAACCTATCCGGGTCTCTAGTATCGCGTACGCTCTACTCCTCCTTAATATATAACCGATTTCCTACGAAATAACTCCCTAGTATCCGTATACCGGTACCCGTACCCGTACCTAAAGTTATAGCTACCCTACCTACGGACGTAAACGAAATTCGACGAAAACCTTTTAAATAATACGAATAGAACGGGAAGGTTATATCGTTTTACTTTACTTAAAAAAGCTATAAGCGAAAATCTTAATCGACGCTTCGGACGGCTTATTCGGTAATAATAACGCGATATAATACTTTATCTTCGTACGATACCCGAGGATCGATAGCGGAAAATAAAATACTTCTAGAGATCCGGCGGCTTAGGGGGCGTTTTAACCTAAGGACTTACTAAGGTATAAAAGAGAAACGTTCGGTAATATTTAAGTTAAGGAGGACGCGTAATAAAAACTACGGAAACTACGGTAGAAAGAAAGGGAGACCTTCGGAAGCTTCCTACCCGATTTCGAAAGTCCTAACGAACGTTAGAGGCTTTAGTTAGAATAACGATAGTAAGCTAACGTAGCTAAAAGTAATATTATTTAACTACCTTTAAATATATTAATCCCGATTTAAATATCTTAAGATTACGATATCTTTCGCTTAAAATTTATTTAATCGCGTAGCGCTACGAATAAATAACCGAATTTAAACGGCTCGCGAGGAAGTTAGGCGAAAATAAGCGTTATTCGGCGACCCCGAGCTACGAATTAATATCCGTTACTTAGCGTTCGGACTTCGTTCGGATAAATACTTAAAGCGATATAATTATAACGGGCTTATTAAATCGTAAGGAAAGCTTCGTTAAGCTTACGGCGGATTTAATAGCGGAACCTAGTAGTAATACCCGACGGATAAGGTAAATACCCTAGGAGAAATACGAAAAGAGAAAGATCTAGGGTAGCTACTTTCGTTACGGCGCTAGCTAATATTAGGTTAAGGATTACCTTACCTACCGGTTACTCGCCCGGGTAACTAAGGGCGGTTCCTAACCGTACCGATATAAATAACGTAAGTTATCGAATTATTATTAAAAACTAAAGGATATATTAGTTAATATAACGGCGGGAAAAGAATAGCTTCGTTATAAAGTCGGGCGACGAACCTAGCTAAGAGGTAATAAATAAATGAAAGCCTATAAGGATAGAATAAAAAATAATCCCTCGTTATTATTAATTATAATTATAAAACGTCGCTATCGGAAGCCTTTATAAACGAAGGTTACTTATATTTATAGCTATTAATAAGGACCTATTTAAATCCTTAACTTATTCCTTATTTCTATTCCTTCCCGTAGTATTAAAGGCGCTTTAAGCGCTATAAAAGAAGCAGTAATTTAAGGTATTATTTATATAGCCCTAGAAATTAACGGGTATACGTAGTTAATATACGCATACGTTATTCGTTATTAAAATTCCTAATAATTTTAGGAAAACCGTAATAAATATATAACGAAGTAGTTTCGTACCTATACGAGAACCGATTATAGTACGGAAGAATACGAATAAGCGTATAATATAAGGGAAAGAAACGTACGATCCCGCTTATAAGGAAGCTAAAAGAGGCTTAATACGTATTAGTTAATACGTTCGTAGGCTTAGCTAAGAGGATACGCCGCCGTAAAAAAGAAGGAATAAATACGAAGGATATATCGATATTCGCCGCCTCCTTAATAAATATAAAGAAAGCCTTAAAGCCGAAGCCCGTAAAAACGGAGGCGGAGCTACGAAAGATAATCCCACGGGAGTTTTACGACTTATTTCCGTTATAAAAGAAGGAAGAAGCCGACCGTTTCGTCCCGTATCGCCCGGGCGTTAACTATAAAATTAATATAAAAAAAAAATTAAACGAAAGAAAAAAACCGTTACCTTAAGGTTCCTTATATAAAATATTCCGGGAAAAGCTCCTGGTATTACGGAAAACGCTTCGCGACTTATTAAATAAGGGGTTTATCCGGGCTAATAGCTCGGAAGTAAAAGCCTTAGTTTTCTTCGCCCGTAAGCTAAGAAACGGCTTCCGATTTTACTACGACTACCGGGCGTTAAATCGCTTAACCCGTAGGAACCGTTACCCGCTTCCGTTTATCGGCGATACCTTACGTAACCTTACGTCGGTAAAGTAGTTTACGAAAGTAAACGTAGTCGCGGCCTTTTATAAGGTCCGTATCGCGAAAGGCGACGAATTTAAAACGGCGTTTAAAACCCGATACGGGTTATTCGAATAGCTAGTAATACCCTTCGGATTAATAAACGTTCCGGCGACCTTCTAGAGATATATAAATAACGTTTTAAAGGAATTCTTCGACGACTTCGTTAGCGCTTATATAAACGATGTTTTTATTTATACGAGCGGGTTCCGTAAGGACTATTATAGTAGTACGGTAAAACATATCCTCTTAATATATTACGTAACACGCTACGATAGGCCTTATACCTATATAGAGTAACCATAGCTCCTAAGTACGGGATATGCCATACTTATTATCTAATTTATTACCTAACTAGATTACTATCTTTACTATTTTTACCTTAATTAAAGATTCGTTTTTACTATTAGATTCGTCGTTTTCCGATTAGTATATCTATTTTAGTTATAGGCGCTTAAGTTACTTGTCGTACCGCTATACCGAATAAGTAACTTTTACGTTTTACCCTTTTCTTCCCTTATCTCTTATACCTTCGGGCTAGCGACTACTATATCTCTACGACTAAGGACATAGCTAAGATACGATAACTACATTAAATTCCTTGCCTTTCGATTAGTATAGCGATATTAGTTTTATTATCTTAAACATCGTACGTATTATAGTCTTCGATAAAGTATACTTTCGAGTAAACTATCCGGGTCTTTAGTATCGCGTACGCTTTACTCCTCCTTAGTAGCGATTACCCTATAACTTTTTCGACCCTTAACCTTTAGTTTACGGAGTTTTTATTACGCTATTAGATTTAAAGGATACCGATCGCCGTCGGCGCTATCATTTAACCCGCGAAGTAGTCCGCGTTTTACGTTAAATAAAGTATCCCGCCTTATGGTTATTTATCTACTATAAGGAGGTACGTATAAGCCCGGGAACTTTTATAACGATATTACTACTATTAGGATAACGCTTAGCCCTTAATACTTATAACGCTAATAAGCTATCGATACTACGATATAATACGACGATTAAACCGCGTTTATACCGATTAAGATATCCTTCGTATGGTTATTTATTTACTATACGGAGGAACCCGTAAAACCCGGGAGAACTTTCGTCGTAATACTACCGCTACTAGGGATAGTACTTAGCCCTCGATACTAACCGCTTCCTCGAACCGTTAATAGCATAATATATTTCGTACGAATAAATAAAACTTATAGCGATTAGGGTAGTTCCTTTATAGTTATCTATTTACTATATAGAAGACGTACGAACGCCTTAACATAAAATTACGATAACCTATACGACCCGTTACTCCCTTATTAATATTAAAGGCGGATAAAGGCTAATAATAATTATATCCTAACCGACCTTACGATAGCTTCTTTTTCCCTCTAAACCTATTAATCGATATAAACTAAATATATAGATATTAATAACTTATTATATTAAAGGTATTTTAAGATACCTAAGCGTAGCGACTCGACGATATAATATATAATATAATATAGATATTTATATTAATAATATAAATAAGATTAATAGATTAATAACTACTAATAATTAATAGTTTTAAAGTAAACTAGGAATTAATATTAATAAAACTACGTAGATATAAAGGATTAAGAAAACGGAACTAGAGTCGAGCTAATAGGTATACTTATATATAAGCTAGCCTTATATTACTAACTAATAATTCGTATAGCGAGAAGTACTAATATAGGCGTAAAACGGCGCCTAGCGGTAATACCGTTAATATTATTAAATAACCCCCGTTAGATCGAAACCGGCTTATAGCTATAACCGGTATCGTATCTAGCGCGATTCTTTACTCGGGATCTATCCTTTATACGTATTACCTTAACGAAGGTTATACGTTAAGAGTTCTAAACCTTAATAGGAGGAATTATCGTCGACTTATTTATAATAATTAAATTATTAGTCTAGGGAATACGTATCGTATTCTAATTAAGCGTTAGCCGATTAAAGAAGCTCGTATAATATCCGGATCCTATCGATCGGGATAATATAATAAATAATAACATATCTATACTAAAGGAAAAGTATTAAAATATAGATAATAATTATTATACCTTTATCCCTATATTAAATAATAAAACCCTTACTACCCCTCTTTCTACTTTATACCTCGTACCGTTAAACTAAACGGAATTTATAGCTAGGAAACGAAGTAAATCGCTATTAGGACCCGAAGTAATAAAGACTAAATTATTAATAAAAACCTTAAGAGTCGATACTAGCTCTCCGCCTATATCCGCCCGAAGAAGAAAAGAACGACGATAAAACTCCTACTTACTACCCTTACCCGCGGCTCTATACTTATCCCGTTAATCCCTATGGCATTATCTTAGAATAATAATAACGGGCCTCTATACTAAATATACCGGTATTACCCGATATCGTAATACTACTATTAATTCCCTAACCCTACCGATTACCTTAGGCTTAAGTTTAAAATATAATAACCTATAGTAACTAAAAGAGTAAATCGATTATTTAACCGCTACCGTATAAGCGACGACGATAAGATTAAGGAGATCGGCGAATAAATTACGACTAAACATTAAGGAAGCGTATTAACGACGTTACGAAGGATTAAACGATCTAAAGAGTTATCGTTATAGCCTAAAGTACCGTTTTAGGATTACCGATAAACTAGGTTAAGCTAACGTTAAACGTAAACTCGTATAGCTAAACGAAGTAACGTAATTAACGATCCTAAGGCGATCTTTACGTATCTTATAAACTATAAACGTCTTTTAAGCTCGTAAACGATAACGGAAAGCTTCCTTAGAAAGTAGGATACCTAACCGATAAACCGGATATCCTTAATTATAAAGTTCTATATAAACGGAAATTATAACATAATAAGATCGGAGATATCGATTACCGGATTCTTTATACCTAGCTTTATAAGTAAGCGGAACGTCGTATAGTATATAAATTACCGATAAGGCCTAAGCCGAAAACGACGATAATAAAAAACGGTAACTTTCGAAGAACCCGAGAAGCTTATAATATAAATAGTTTAACGATTAGCGACTCCTAGCCTTAGATACCTTACTACCGCCTCCTCGTAGCCTAAACCCTTTTACGGCTACCTAAGTATTAGTTAAGAAGCTAGTATATAGGCCCTCTACGACCGACTTAACGCTCTAAAGATAAAGATAACTTCGTAGAACTACCGTTAAATAATACTCTTATAGCCTAAGGATACGTACGGCGCCGATTAATAATATTAATAGGAAAACCCGTTCCTAGTAAACGCGGTTCGGAACCTAAGTCTTTATAACCTATAAACTAACGGAAGGACCCTAGTAGTTTAAACGTAGTATTATACTAACTACCGAGGCATACGTAGTAGGATTTTATTAACTTAAACGAATAACTATAAGGAATTCGAATGCTAGTTTTATAATACTTTCGATCGGCTTTATAACTATAGCCGCTACCCGTTATTAATAAATATAACCTAGAATCGGTTCTACTATAGGAATAATAAGCGACTATATTACCTCGAGAACGAAACCCGGATAAGCCGGAGTTAATATTAATCCTAGGATCGATTATTACCTAAGCTAAGCGTAAAGGAAAACCGATCGCTTATTATATCTATTTTACGTATATTAAAGTAAGGAATCTCTAAAGTAGGTACGTAGGATAGCATATTATTACTTAACCGGAAGCTAAAGCTTATATCCCTCGACCTACGATACTAAGAACGAGGAAGTAGTACAAAGTAGGAAGAGATACTAAGAGCTATATCGGAAATTAACGTTATTTAAATAGTCGAACGTAAATATAGCTACGAATTATACGAAATTAAGATCTTAGGTTATAATGAAACGAAGGGCCTTATTAACGACAAGGATATCTTATATTATATAAGGTGACTATATAAAACGGACTTAGTCGAAGTTAAATAGATAATCCTAGAATAAGAAGTAAAATAATACGAAAGAAAAGTACCCGATAAGAGGACGTAGAAGTCCTATCGTTATAGCCTAGGCGTAGACCGACTAAAGCCGGTAAGAATATTACTTCGAATACGAACGACTAGTAGGGAAAACGAAGACTATATTAACGAATTATTAAGAGAGTTTTAATTAGATAAGATAATAAGAATAATAGAAAACGCTTCGAAGTTCGTAAGACGATTTTAATTAAGTTCATACCCGGGTTTTCGGAATAGGTAGTTAAGTACCTTATACTACGCGTTATAAAGATTAACGAAGGTTAGCTAAGGTTATTAAGATTATAAAGGAAT
>NW_026251365.1:0-13332 GCF_024521655.1 Durotheca rogersii
TCCTGGCACCGTCGACGTGTTCTCCAGCCGTGGCAGGATCCTCTTCCGTCAACAGACCCGAGAGGATCAAGAGGGAACTCGCAGCTCCATCCATAACGCAAAGATCGAGGTAGGCGACTACCGAACCAACGATATCGTCCTCCAGATCAACGAGGACAGCCTGCGCACCCTCTACAGATTAATTGTGGCCATGACCAAAGTACTCGATGGTAACGAGCAAGAGCAGACACGGGAATTCAGCAGACACCGCCGCGGGAGGCAGAATTCCAGCTGCGGAAGCAGGCGCCGCTTCGGCGATAACCACCGTCGTCACCATCTCCGTCGCCTTCGGGGTCGCTATCGTGACTGGGATACCTATCGTCGCCGATGCAGCCGCTCCTGTTGGGATACCTACCAGCCTCCTTATAGCCTACAGCTACAGCCTTGGGACACGTACCGTCCTCAGTACGAGTAGCTGAGGCAGGAAGCGTGTCTGGGGACGGGGGTGGGGCGAAGCCACGAAGTAGATGAGACACGAGACCACACGAGGCAAAGAGGGGAGGAACCGTGTGTGTATGAGCAGGTAGGTAGATACGGTAGGGTACCCTTGCACAAGTACAATGCGTGCTTTGACCGAGAAACACAACGGGAATGGAGTTCGGATGACACCCACCGCGCTTAGCAAGATGGCACACCCCGCATTTCCGATCTGTAACCTGGACTCAGCCGAGTTGTCGTGTCGTGGAGGGAGAGGTGCAAACCGGGATATCGGACGCTCCCTCCGCTAAGAGACCTTTTACTAGGTACAACGTCATCGGCCAGCCCACGTGACGCGTCAAGTTCCGGCCATAAATCTAGCTGCGACAACGCATCCTTGTGTAACCCCCCCCCCTCTCAGCCCCGCGCTTAGTGCCGCGGGAGTGTATATTCTACGGTGTAAATTTTTTTTTAAAGAAAAACTCTCATTTCTCATTTTTCTTTTTAGAGCTTTTTTTTTAAAAAAGAAAAAGAAAAAGAGGCCATGTACCTAGGTACTACTACCGCGCCAGCAAGCCGGTGGGCGCTCGCGCGACGTTCCCGGCTCGAGACGGACCCGCCCTCTATTCTGTCTACAGCAATGCGTTCACGTTTCCGGACTGAAAGCCCTGAACACGTCCTGACAACTGAAAAAAAAAACAAGAGAGAGAGAGACGTCGAATATATGCGGTGCAGCGTATCGCATTCTCCTGGTACAGTACACGTGTGCAGGGCTACCTCCCCGTCTTCAGTCTATCACGACTCCGTGCTAGCTATGCTATTGTTCCCCCCCCCCCCCCCCCCCCCCCCCCCCCCCCCCCCCCCCCCCCCCCCCCCCCCCCCCCCCCCCCCCCCCCCCCCCCCCCCCCCCCCCCCCCCCCCCCCCCCCCCCCCCCCCCCCCCCCCCCCCCCCCCCCCCCCCCCCCCCCCCCCCCCCCCCCCCCCCCCCCCCCCCCCCCCCCCCCCCCCCCCCCCCCCCCCCCCCCCCCCCCCCCCCCCCCCCCCCCCCCCCCCCCCCCCCCCCCCCCCCCCCCCCCCCCCCCCCCCCCCCCCCCCCCCCCCCCCCCCCCCCCCCCCCCCCCCCCCCCCCCCCCCCCCCCCCCCCCCCCCCCCCCCCCCCCCCCCCCCCCCCCCCCCCCCCCCCCCCTCTATTCCTCCTCACCTAAATCCTTCTGTATTCCACCCTCTTTCTATCTATTAGGGAGTAAACCGGGCAAGCAAATAGCGGCAGGCGGCAGACGGCGTGTCGTGGCTCGGCGGCGAGTCTTTAGGACTGCGAGCTCGGATGCATCCGATTACAAGGTCTCCATCTTGTCCAGGATCGCGCGGGTGAACGAGTGTGTGCTGGCCTCGCCACCCATGTCGCGCGTGCGGTACTTTCTGTCGCGCCGTTAGCTCGGATCGCCCCGTTTGAAAATAGCCCAGAGAGACGAAAGGCTCACCCTTCGGCAATTACGCCGTAGACGGCCTTGGAGATGCGGTTGGCGTGGTCGTCCAGGCCGAGGTGGCGGAGCAGCATCGACCCGGACAGCAGGAGAGCGGTAGGGTTGGCCTGATCCTTCCCCTTGATGTCGAGGCCGACGTGCCGGCAGCCGGGCTCGAAGACGGCAACCTCGCGGCCCATGTTGCAGCCGGGCACGATGCCGGGGCCGCCGACCAGGGCGGCGCCGATGTTGGACAGGATGCCGCCGTAGAGGTTGGGCATGACCATGACGTCGAATTGCTGGGGCCGCGACACGCACTGCATGCTGGCGTTGTCCACGATCATGTCGTTGGTCTCCAGCGTCGGATACTCGGCGGCCGTCTTGTGGAAGGTGCTACGGAACAGGCCGTCGGCCAGCTTCATGATGTTGGCCTTGTGGATGCACGTTACCTTCTTCCGGTTGTTAGCCAGCGCGAACGAGAAAGCGAACTTGGCGATGCGCTCCGACTTGGCGCGGGTGATGATCTTGAGCGACTCGACGACGCCCGGCACGCTCTGGTGCTCGAGACCGCTGTACTCGCCCTCGGTGTTTTCTCGGATGATGCAGAGATCAACGTCCTTGTGGCGCGTGTTGTAGCCGGGGATGTTCTTGATGAGGGAGATGGAGGCGTAGATGTCGAGCTCTTGGCGCATGGCCACGTTGAAGCTCTGGTGCCCCGACCTGCTGATGGGGGTGTGTAGGATACCCTTCAGCCCCAGCTTGTTCCTCTTCAGGGAGGCGACCGATTCGCGGAACATCTCCTCGAGGCTGCCGGGGGCGCCGCTCTCGACGCCAGAAACGTCCACCTGCTCCCAAGTGATGGGCACGCTGTCGGCCTTGAAGATAGTCTTGACGCTCTCGGCCACCTCGGCGCCGATGCCGTCGCCGGGGATGAGGGTGACGGTGTACTTGCCGCCATACTTGGTCGGCTGGAAGATATCGGACTGGACGGTCGCGAAAGATCGGGAGGCGTTCTGGAAGTGGGATTGTTGGCGAGTAGCCGTCCGCGCCAGGCGCTGCAAACCACAATACAACGAAGATGGTTAGCCAACCAAAAACCCCCCCGACTTCTCGGAGGACATATGAAGAAAAAGATAAGAAACCAGCCACAATGCCTCCTCCCCCCGGTCATAGCCGACGAATTGCCGACATGGTGGGAAGACGTACCTGGGCAGATCTAGCAGCGTTTCGCGACAGCATGGTTAGAAAAAGCAGGCATGTGCTGCGTGAAGAGGGAGAGAAGGGGGGAGAGGAACGGGGGATTTACAGGAGTGAGAAGGGCGACGGGTGATAAGAGAGGCTTGAGGGAGGAAATTGGCAGCGATTGATGCAGAGGACTGCAAATGGCGCAGAGACGAAAAAAGCTTTGGAGGGTTGGAGGGTCCTCGGTTTGGCAGCCGTGGCATTCCGATCACCCGGTTCATCGTGTAGGTACGTACTTAGGGTAAGTACCTCTACCTATATGAGAGTGGGAGGAAGGAAAAGACCACCTGGAATCTACGCTTTCCGAAGCCAAGCACTGCGCTAGACCTCTATATGGCTTAGCGTAATCTCGGGTTTCTACACGTAATCCCGGTTGGGGAAGGTGTGGCGGGTGCAGGTACACCTACCTACGTCGATAGGTACCTAGATCTTTCGGCATCGCCAATACATTGGGCATGTACCCGCTTCTGCATATCCAAGTATCGACTTTGAGTGGGTAGCAGGCAAAGGAGGTTGTAAGGAGGTATGTGAAGTTCCATCTTATCTTATCTTCTGAAGACCCTAGGATTAGGTAGGTAGGTATACACGTTTTAGGTACAACGTCTGATGGATGTCACGTGAAATATTCCACGTGATGGGCGGTATCCCGCAACATTCTGCTGACGTACATACTCATACAGGCGAAGTACTATGCCGTACGGAGGTCAGGGCCAGACCCATGTATTGGGAGAAGTGCGATATCTAACCTGCTTAGGTACCTAAATAGACAGGCACCGGGATCCTCGAGGTTACCTACGTTGATTGAGGGGCAGTTTACAGGCATTTGGGAGTTACCCTTGCCGAAGCCCTTCAGACACTTTATATGGGTACCTGAGGCACCTACGTGCTTGAGGGGTCTGAGATGCCCGTGTTACCGTAGGCAAGAGGTAGGTACCTAGGTACTTCTACAACGATGAGCGGTTCCCATAAAGGCTCTGCCTACACGCCCATGATCTTCGTGAGTACGCCTTTCCTCCCTATCGCCGTCACCTCCCCCCCCCCTCTTCTTTGGGATGCCCAGGTATTCGCGTGGCGTATTGCTTACCTGTATCTATGCTCTTCTTGCGGGACGCTGTCACATCCACTTCTCGGTTGCTCGTTGGCGTCTCGAGGGCTTCCTGCTTGCTTCCGCTCAGCACGGCTCTTCCTGCGCGCATACGCCTCTCCGCTGAGCCTCACCTGTGGACGGTAGAGAGGCCGTAGGAGGGAGGCCAGAGACTGGAAGCGAAGCAATCCTCCTGTCCCAATTCGAGGTCCTTGGGCCGCTCCCAGTCGCAGATGCGGCGAGCGCACCGCCGGAACCCTGGATCTCGATGTTCTCACCCCCGATTCATGCCACCGTATCCGTCGGTTTAGGTATACGAGATGCGGCATATTGGCCGCGGGGGCACACGCTAGATTATCAGAGGCTTGCAGCGTTGTCCGATCCATCTTATGCCACGAGGTTGTGGCGCGCCGAGGACAACCTCAAGTCATCTTCCCAGCCCTGCCTACCCGGATAGTACTGCTTGGTAGGTATGCCGTTGGGTTATCCCATGCTCGCTTAAGTGTGAGTGTGACGGAGGAAAGCAAAACTTGCACGCTTTAGGATCCTTTCTTCCACCAACGGACACACAAGATCCTAGATCGACAGCTCGTAAGCATGGCCCCCCCTTCCCCAAAAGTCGACAGATCGTCGGGAATAACCCCAGCGGCGGGAGCAATGCAGAAACGAAAAGGAGAAATGGGAGTCGAAGACGAGGAAATCCCACCGAGGAATCAAATAAAAAGAAACATTCCACATGCGTACCCAGAACATCCAAAGGGGGGGGAAGCGAGAGAGGACGATGGAATAATATCCTGCCAACCTACCTACAGGAAGTATCCAACTCGGTTCGATCCGGATCGATAGTCGCAAATCTTGGCTCATCTTGTCCATCCACCCCATTTTCATTCCCGTCCTCTTCAGCCGTAACAACCCCCGCCACGGCCCCACTCTTCATTGCCGTGTTGACATCCCGTCGTCCAGTTGTCCAGGCCATCCCTCCGCCCAACGCGCGACGTGAAGCAATAACGACAGGCGGACTGGGAGACAGACAGGCAGAGGGTGTGTGTGTCTCTGTGTACGCGCCCGTCACATCGCCCGTGGGAG
This sequence comes from Durotheca rogersii, assembly GCF_024521655.1. Taxonomy (NCBI): domain Eukaryota; kingdom Fungi; phylum Ascomycota; class Sordariomycetes; order Xylariales; family Xylariaceae; genus Durotheca; species Durotheca rogersii. The sequence continues at coordinate 5,332 of NW_026251365.1, forward strand.
CTATCGCCGTCTCATCCAACCCAATCCGATCCTCGTCAACCCCCCCCTCCTCCTCCTCCTCTCTCCCCACCGGTGTTTTTTATCCCTTTCCTGCGTATGGCTAGCTGGCTAGCCCACCTTTTCATCCTACTGTCGCCCGTTACATAGGTAAGTAATGGGCTGTTCCCTGCGCCCTTGTACACTTCTACCTATGGGTGTGTGGCCCTGGCCATCCGGTTCCGCTTCCCTGGGCGGTGCCGGGCCTTTCAAATCCGGCAGCAATCTCCGTTGAGGACCTCCTTAACGCTCTGCGCCTTCGAGATAGCCCTTGATGATACCCGGAAACTCTCGTTAACATGGTACGATACACATCCCGACACTTGTGCCGTTGAATGCTAGTGTAGTCTTACGCCCTATCGTTATACCTCTGCCTTGGACCTCCTCCTCCATGTCATCCGACCAGGCTGGAGTGCTATCCCGTGATCGAGTATATATAGACAGGCGTCCGGCCCCTACTTTGGCTGCTCAGAGCCCAGCTGCCCCACTGACTGTCGTCCTACCCGAGGCCTGACCCGCGGCAACTTCAAATCAGCCAAAATGTCCAGCCCGTCCAACTACGATATCGGTTAGGGCCCTGACGCTTGCTATAGTGTATCGCCGTCGCTGATTTGGGTATAGTGATCATTGGAGCTGGCCCTGTCGGACTTATGCTGTCGACATGCCTGGCAAGATGGGGCTATAAGATTAAGCATATCGACAACCGGGCAGAACCGACGCCCACGGGGCGTGCCGACGGCATTCAGCCTCGGTCTCTGGACCTGCTCCGCAACATGGGCCTGAAGTCGGCCATCATGGCGCACAAGCCCGCGAGAGTCTACGAGGTCGCCTTCTGGGACCCTGCCAAGGACGGCAACGGTCTCGTCAGGACCGGCACTTGGGCCAGCTGCCCGAGCTTCATCGATGCGAGATATCCATTCACCACACTCGTCCATCAGGGGAAAATAGAGCGGGTGTTTATCTCAGACCTGGAAAAGAACGGCCTGCAGATCCAGCGGCCGTGGACAATAAAGGGATTTAAGGCAGACGAGGGGCTGGACCCCAATTATCCCGTCGAGGTTCATCTCGAGCATGTCGACGGTGGCCAACGCGAATCAGTTAGAGCCAAGTATCTCTTTAGCGGCGAAGGTGCCAAATCTTTTGTCAGAGAGCAGCTGGGCATCACGATCACGCATAAAGATCCCATCTCGCACGTATGGGGCGTTATCGACGGCGTCGTGCGGACTGACTTCCCAGACATCAAGGTCAGTCTCCGCGCATACACAGCTTCGGCTACCGTGGACTTCGGACTCACAGGAGACAGATGAAATGTACGATCCACTCCAGGCACGGCTCGATCATGGTGATCCCGCGAGAGGATAACATGGTCCGGCTATACATTCAGATCGCATCGTCCACCGACCCGGATTTCAGTCCGCGCAAGACAGCCACTGCAGAAGAAGTTCAAGCGTCCGCCAAGAAGATCCTCTCTCCGTACTCAATCGAGTGGGAGGGCGTGGAATGGTACTCGGTATACCCAATCGGCCAGGGCATCTCATCTAAATACACCCTCGACCACCGGGTATTCCTGGGTGGCGATGCGTGCCATACCCATAGCGTAAGCCATCGGCTCCCGCTCCCCCGGAGGACGAATGGCGACTAACCCCTGAGCTAGCCGAAAGCTGGTCAAGGTATGAACGCAGCATTTTTGGACGCCTTGAACCTCGCGTGGAAGATACACGCGGTCGAGGCCGGCCTCGCCGACCGAGCCCTGCTGACGACGTACGAGACCGAACGCAAGGATGTTGCTGAGAGCCTGTTATCTTTCGACAACAAGTATGCGAAGCTATTCTCGGAACGTCCGCCGGCCGCCACCGAAGTCCAAGCGGCGTCGGAGCAGGCGAGCTCCGCGAGCGAGGACAACGAGTTCGTCAAGACTTTTAAGGAGTCGTGCGAGTTTACCAGCGGCTACGGCGTGGCATACAAACCCAACGCATTAAATTGGTCGCCGGTGCACCCGGCACGATCCCGGCTCATCCACCCCGAGGGAACCAAGCTGCGGACCGGACGACTCATGGCCAACGCCGACGTCACGCGGGTGATAGACGCCAACGTCGTGCACCTGGAGCAGGGGGTCCCCCTCAACGGCTCGTTCCGGATCTATGTTTTCGCCGGAAACCCGTCAACGACAGCCAAGGCACTCAAGGATTTCGCGCTACACCTGACCAACAAGAGGTCCTTCTTCAGCTCCTACCTCCGACCTGACATAGACTCAGTTTCCCATCACGAGACGCACAACCCCCACAGCCTTTTCTTTACTATCTGCACCGTGATTGCGGCCAGGCGGGACCAGATCGAGATCGTTCGCGACGTGCCGAGTCTTCTGGCACGGTACCGCGACCACATCTACGCCGACGACAGGTGGGATCGTCGCGTGCCCGACGCGGCGGCGGCAGCGCACGCTAAGATGGGGCTCGACCAAGAGAAGGGCGGCGTGGTGGTGGTCCGGCCCGACGGGTACGTGGGCGTGGTGGTGGGACTGGCCGACGGTAGCGGGACGGTGGATGCGCTGAATGAGTATTTCGGCTCTTTCTGCTCCAAGAAATTGGGCGAGACGCTGGCCCAGTTATGAGGATCCTGCATACGCAGCCGGAATGCGAAGGCGTCCATAAGGTGCTTGGTGCTTGGCCCGCTCGACCGAGCCCTGCGGTGAAACCTGGATATCGGCTTGAGCCGGTCGGTGGGTTGGTGTGTGGTTTTCCTGGTACTGTTTCTCGCGAGCGCGCCATGGTTGTCTTCTTGTCGATAGATATGCGCTGCAAATACCCTTCACATAGCATACCCTACACATAGCCTTGAGACGGAGATGGGAGCATGCCTACCTTGCGGCTGGGCATCCATTCGTCTTGCATCTCTCGGGACATAGGTAGATGAGGATGGGGCGTGGACGAGGGGGGAGTGAGACACGTATAGACTGGTTGACGCCCACGGGACGAGATGCGATTATAGCTTAGAGCACTGTCTCCTTCGGTACCTACTTCGCTCAGTCTGAACTCGAGAAATACCTGCCTGCCTTTAATCAACGAGCTTCTAATAGTATATCATAAGTACCTCCTAACCCACCTAGGCGCCCCAGATACCTCCTCCTTGAATCAGGCGCTCGCAGTGGGTATATACCCCAGGTACCTATCTAGGTAGGCTAGGTACCTAACCTAAGCTACCGCCTATTCACCAACGAGGCCAGGCAAGGGATTATATAAGCTCCCATCGTCGCGTCCACCTCTACCGACCTGACGCGAACCTCTTTGGTATTTCCACCTCTCTGATCTCTCGAAAGAAGAGTCTGAAGTTTCACTGTAGGTAATATCTCGCTTGCGAAGATCTCAACATTGCCGGCGGTGTGCTCTATCGACTTATCGAGTTCGACCACGAATATAACGACGACCCGGGGGCAACCTTTCGACGGTGGAAACGGGACCACCTCCACAGCTACGTCGGCCTAACTTGGCTCCCCAGTCTAACTAGAGAATCGAGGCTAACATAACCGTATAGGCTGGCCCTGCGTCTCCTCTTGCCCAGCACGTGGGCTTTAGCAACTCTTCCTCTGCTGTTCCCGCCAAAAAGATCTCACGGTGGCTATCGAAGCACCCGATCAGATATTCCTTCGCGTTATCGGACCCCTCCCCAGTCGTTCGACGGTGGCCCAATATTAACCCCTAGCCGCATGCTAGAGTACTGGGATCCGGTGCTACGCCGGACTCGCCCGCGGAGCGGTCCTCTCCCGGATAGGCTCTGCGAGAGCCAGCGGAACCCCGGATACCTTGCTCAGAATAGATTAGCAGATAAGCGAAGGGGTTTTGTTGTGGCCTCGGACCACGGAAGCAAGGAGCCGCCATTAGGTACGACAGACCAGTTCCGAGCCGTTTTTAGCCGCCCCAAACGACATCGGTGCTCATAGATGAAATGCTACCTGGCCATTATGCGGCCCCTTTACGCCCTAACTGAGCTTCGACGGAAGACTAGGCTATTGATGGGTCCCTCGCAATGCGAGTGTTGCTTTTACAGGATCTAATGCTGACGCCCCAACCCAAACTCGCCGGCGTGTGCTAAGCAAGAGACAAGGAATATCTTCAACTTAGACATGACATATTCATACCATATTGATACCATACGTCTATCTACAGGTTACATTACCTCAACTCCGCTGGGCTGTAATGGTTCTTCGAATATTCTGGCAAACCATGGCTTTATAACGCAAACTATACCTGCCCACCAATCGAGATACCGAATGTAGCTTGGCGAGCCAGTCCTTCAGGAGGGTCAAATCCATTGTTTCGACATCTTCGGAAACGCCCCCAAGGCGGAGAGGCGAGCGGCGCCGTAGATATTCATTACTTCTATGAATGTCTGGTTTGCCGTTCTGAGGGAGCACTCGAACTACGTACTCTGATTTCAAACCGCCATGTTACCGCGATTAGGCTTCCTTAAGCCGCATGGCCAGATGCTCAGTAATGGCATAGAGTCAGATAACATGATATACTGATGAGAGCCCCACCCCCTTCAGTCAAGGCATCCCCCATTAGATGAGGGAAGAATGAAGGATGTTCTGGACTAGTTTTTGATGCCTGCGGGGCAAAGTAACAAGCATTTTTGTTGCCTAGGTTATGGCCAGTGCAAAGCTCGGTGGCTGTCGTCTTTATGATGTGTTTCAGGAAGTAATAACTAAAAGGCCCCAGAGACTCTGGATACCAATGAAAAGTCAAACTAGTATCAATGAGTTGACGATAGAAACTCGACGAGCAATACCCTAGGAACTCGATTGAGAGAGAGAGGTACAGATAGAAATAAATACTGGGACGCAATTCTGTTTGCAGTCTTGAGAAAAAACTCATATCATGGCATCCTCTCAGCCAACCTCTCCTCCATACCATCTCAATTTGACACTCAACTCAACCTTCATCCTGCTTACTGGTACGGCAATCTCAGACTCCACGGCAGGAATACTAGGTCTCCAGGTAAAGCTGCTCTTCTGACACGTCTCTCGCCGAATCCGGGACTTGATAGGGAGACCCCGAATACGCATACAAGGATTCAGACAACTGGTCGCTCCATGGTAAGCATCTGGTCCCATGCCCCGTCCTCTTCTCCATCACCCGCATCTCCTGAGCCTGACGGTCTGTTCAATTGGGCATCTTGATCAACAGTGGTTGATTGTAAAGTCAGCAGAAGAGCCTCTAGTCGACCTTGAAATCCACATGGTAGCAACCGAGATCCCACACGTCTCCGTCTACTTCCAGTGGATTCCTTGACCAACCCTTCGTTGGGCCCTCCACCACTGGGAGACCCTCGACACTGCCTGAGAGAGAGAGAGAGAGACTGTCTCCTCTTAGCCGTGAAACCACTGGCATATTCGCTATTCACCTATAAGTTAGCTCTCGCACGGATCTCACAGTTAATCCGCAACGCAAGGCAACTATCGAGGTAACTTTGGTGAGCTGAGAACAACTATTTAGGGGCGTTTCTCATACTTTGCCGCCAAAAACGGCTACATGAGAAGCGTCAATCTCACTAACCAAATAGATAGGCGAGTGGAAACAACATTGGGCCCAAGCCCAGCACCCACGATGAACGACAACAGGAACCTAACAACTGCCCAGAGGGGCCTGAACTCTCCAGATCCGACGACTGAGGATCCCACAGAGAATATTATGGCCGGTTCCCGGGCGTCCATGGGTGTTCCGACGCCTGTCGGAGGCGAGCACTCACCTGCTCGCCCCCAGCCGCATCCACAGCCCTATTTGCAGCCGGTCTTACGACCATACCGAGAGTCTCGCTTTCAGGAGGAGGTCCCCGAAGACGCCCCCCAGCAGGGTAGCCACCGTAGAAGCCTTAACACTGCCCCGTCACAAGCTGATCATCGCCGTGGCTCCCCGTTTCATCCGGGAAGACTTCCTATGCCCAAGCGAAGGTACGCGTTTCCGCTGGAATGATCGGGAGCAGTGCCTATCCCTAATCACAGAGAATGGTGTGCTGAACCACAATAGTCGTGATACGATGATGGTAGATATCGTCGAGGACACTATCCAGACAGCCCTTGAAGTTTCGGCGTCTACTTCTTATCAGCTGTCACCGCTAAAACCAGCCGTCCCGGCCGCGGAACGGGGGAGAGAGGTACCGGCCACCACCGCTCAATCTTGAAGACGCCCACGGCTATGCTTCAGTTGGTGGATATACAGACGTCCAACCTATTCACTATCCTATATCTTCTCAGCGGGTGAGCACGGTACGGCCTCTCGAGGGCCCTTCGTCTTCAATCTACCCAGACAGTGCCCGCTACCAGGCCCAGTCTTATAGCCCTCTTAGCGTCGCTAGTCCTCACGCAGACGTCGAAGGATCCGAAACAGAACAGGGCGATATCATTATCTGCTACGAGGGCTGGCGTGAGAAGAAGGCGGGTGGCGAGGAACCAACGCGCCCTGCCGAAGGCCATCCTCACTCGGAGAACAATCACTTCCCTCGTCCAAATGAAACCGCCCCGGCCGGAGAGCTTTCTCTCTCACATCTTCGCCCTACCCTACCGAAATCCACAACTCAGGGCGATATCCCCACGGAAAGTGACGCACTGCCGTTGACGCCGCTCACACCGCTCGTCATGAATGGCAAGACCAGGATTGCTCGGAAGACCTTGATCGGAGATGGCGGTTGGCTCGAGGACACCACAGTGCAGCCGCCGCCGCCTCCGCCTCCGCCGCCTCCGCCTCCGCAGCAGCAGCATAAGGGTGTGAGCTTCTTCAGCAACTTCAAAAAGAAAGCTCGAAAACTGGTAAGCATCCATCGTTCTGCTCTCGTTTCTCTTGTTCTTAGTGGCTGTGATAGCTAATTCCTTCTATCTCAGGCGGAGAGGGCCGAGTTCAAGGCCACGCAGCCCCGAACACCCACCGCACAAGAGCTGAGCATCTCGCTCGACCCGCGCGAACAGAGTCACCTCTACTGCGAGCTTGAGTATAACCTGAGCGACATGATCTGCGTGTACGTCAACACACAGCTGCAGACGGGACGTTTGAACCCCCATATACACGCCAAGATCTCAGACACATGGCTGCAGAAGGGCCGCCCGAATGTGATAGGGTTCCGATACGACCTCGAGACCCAGGTGGTGCTAATCTTAGAGCACGTCGGGCTTTTTAAGTTCATGGGCCCGCTGCGTGCGAACCATGAGCGCATCCGTGGCCTGCTATACAGCATCAAGGCGGACGCGGGCGAGATGCGCTTGCACACCCTCTGCCAGCCTGACCCTATCATCTCGAAGCACTTGGTCAATGCGCGCGCCCTGGCCCAGCTTCTGGGCTCTCCTGAACATCTGCAAAACGCACTCGCTACGGCCTGGGACTTCTTCCAGACGATCGTCGAGCGCGCGCGACAGGCTCGCCTCAAGGCGGAGGCGGAGGCGGAGGCGGGAGACACCCCGAATTCTCTCGCCGGGAGGGACGCAACCCCTTCTGCCGCTCCTCTCCCGTCACCCCCGCAGGAACGCCCTATAGACGTGCAAGACCACCGCATTGCCAATAGACTTGAAAAGAGCGGCATCGACGGCGAATACACTAGCTCTCCTGGCCGTATTTCTGTGGATTACTACGGCGACAAGCACAGGAACAAGGACAAGGACCGCGATGGCAACGGCCACGCCCACAATACCTTCTACAAGGACAAGCAGGGCGAAAATGCCAACGAGCCCGGCCATCACGCCGGCGGCAGCACACAGGGCGGGGGGGGCGGCAAGAAAAGCAGCATTCCGCCGGCGATCCCCGAGCCGCGGGAGACGTTCCCGGGCACGGAGAGGGTCCCTAACCAGATCCACGTGCCGCCCGCGCAGCGCAAGTTCAGCGGCCCGATCCTCGAGGCCAAGGTCTACGACCCGAACGCGCCCCAGCGGTCGCGGCCCGTCGAGCAGCCCCCGACCCGGCGGCCGCGTCCGCGGGAGAGCCA
>NW_026251366.1:0-12118 GCF_024521655.1 Durotheca rogersii
TTTTCCTAATCGCCGAGTATAAGGCTTAATAACGTATCGCTTCTTAAGTTAATAACGAAAAGAACCATTATCCGGGCCGAGCTAAAGTTAACGGTTCTTATAAAAGTACTTCCGTCGAATTCGAGTTTCATACGGAACTAGAAAATAAAGTTTATACTAAGTAATAAGGGGTAACTAACGAACCTATCTTTAACGACGTAAATCGGCAAGCGAAGGTAATAATCGATAAGCTAAATAAAGCCGTCGATTATTCCTATATATAAGGTCTTTATAAAGGATCTAAAACCTCGCTATATCGCCTTAGTACCGGTTATAAAGAAACGCTACTTCTTTATATAACTTTCTACGATTATATTAAACTACGCCCCTATATCGATTACCGTAGATACGAGAGCTTCGTCCCCGTTAGGTCCTACGTTAACTACTAACTTAGGGAAAAGCCGGATATAGTTTTTAATATCCTTCGCGATAATAAAATTTACCGCTATTTTATTCGAAGGATTAATAAACGGGGCGGTAATTTACGGTACGCTAGGTATTTTAACGCTTTCTTCCCGATCCTTTTATACTTATTCCTTTATAATCTTAATAACCTTAAGCTAACCTTCGTTAATCTCTATAGCGCGTATCGTAAGGTACTTTACTACTTATTCCGAAAATCCGGGTATAAACTTAATTAAATCGTCCTACGAAACCTTAAAACGTTTCTTATTATTCTTACTAATTTTATCCAGTTAAAACTCTTTTAATAACTCGTTAATAATCTTTACCTTCTTAGCTAGGTCGTTTATATTCGAAGTAATATTCTTACCGGCTTTAGTCGGTTTACGCCTAAGCTATAACGATAGAACTTCTATATCCTCTTAATCGGGTACTTTTCTTTCGATATACTCGCCGTTAGAACCTCTAGCTCGCTTAACTACGTTAACTTCGATTAAATCCGTCTTAATAATACCCTTATAATAATAGATATCCTCGTTATCGATAAAACCCTTCGTTTAATTATAACTTAAGATCCCCGTCTCGTATAATTCGTAACTATATTTACGTTCGACTATCTAAATAACGTTAATTTCCGATATAGTTCTAGGTATCTCTTCCTATTTCGGTACTATATTCTCGCTCTTAAAGTATCGTAGGTCGAGGGATATAAGCTTTAATTTTCCGGTTAAATAATAATATATTATCCTACGTACTTACTTTAAAGATTCCTTACTTTAATATACGTAAAATAAAATATAATAAGCGATCGGTTCTTCTTTACGCTTAATTTAGATAATAATCGATCCTAGGATTAATATTAATTCCGGCTTATCCGGGTCTCCGTTCTCGAAATAATATAGTCGCTTATTACTCCTATAGTAGAACCGATTCTAAGTTATATTTATTAGTAGCGAATAACGGCTATAGTTATAAAGCCGATCGAAAGTACTATAAAACTAATATTCAAATTCCTTATAATTACTTATTTAGGTTAATAAAATCCTATTACGTATACCTCGGTAGTTTAATATGGTATTACGTTTAAAGCCTACTAAGGTCTTTCCGTTAGTTTATAGGTTATAAAGACTTAGGTTCCGAACCGCGTTTACTAAGAACGGGTTTTCCTATTAATATTATTAATCGGCGCTATACGTATCCCTAAGGCTATAAGAGCTATTATCCTAACGGTAGTTCTACGAAGTTATCTTTATCTTTAAAGCGTTAAGTCGGTCGTAGAAGGCCTATATACTAACTTTTTAACTAATATTTAGGTAGCCGTAAAAGGGTTTAAACTACGAAAAAGGCGGTAATAAAGGCATTTAAAGGCTAGGAGTCGCTAATCGTTAAACTATTTATATTATAGGCTTCTTAGGTTCCTCGAAAGTTACCGTTTTCTACTATCGTCGTTCCTCGGCTTAGGTTCTATCGGTAATTTATACCACTATACGACGTTCCGCTTACTTATAAAGCTAGGTATAAAGAATCCGGTAGTCGACATTTCCGATCTTATTATAATCGTAATCTTCCGTCTTATAGAACTTTATAATTAAGGATATCCGGAGTTTATCGGTTAGGTATCCTACTTTCTAGAAAAGCTTTCCGTTATCGTTTACGAACTTAAAAAGACGTTCATAGTTTATAAGATACGTAAAAATCGCCTTAGGATCGTTAATTACGTTGCCTCGTTTTAGCTATACGAGTTTACGTTTAACGTTAACTTAACTTAGTTTATCGGTAATCCTAAAGCGGTACTTTAGGATTATAACGATAACTCTTTAGATCGTTTAATCCTTCGTAACGTCGTTAATACGCTTCCTAATAATCTTAATCGTAATTTATTCGCCGATCTCTTTAATCTTATCGTCGTTACTTATACGGTAGCGGTTAAATAATCGATTTACCCTTTCTAGTTACTAAGTTACGTTATATTCGTTAAACTTAAGCCTAGGGTAATCGGTAGGGTTAGGGAATCTAATAACTAGTATTACGATAGTCGGGGTAACTACCGGTATATTTTAGCTACTAAAGGCCCTGTTATTATTATTTTAAGATAATACTATAGGGATTAACGGGATAAGTATAGAGCCGCGGTTAAGGAATAGCTAAGTAGGAATTTTATCGTCGTTCTCCTTCTCTTCGGGCGGATATAGAAACGGAAAGCTAGTATTAACTCTTAAGATCTTTATTAGTAATTTAGTCTTTATTACTTCGGGTCCTAATAGCGATCTATTCCGTTTCCTAGCTATAGACTCCGTTTAGTCTAGCGATACGAAGTATAAAGTAAAAAGGGGGATAATAAAGGTCTTATTATTTAATATAAGAATAAAGGTAAGATAATTATTATCTATATCCTAATACTTTTCCTTTAATATAGGTATATTACTATTTATTATATTATCCTAATCGATAAGGTCCGGGTATTATACGAGCTTCTTTAATCGGCTAACGCCTAATTAAAATACGATACGTATTCCTTAAACTAATAGTTTAACTATTATAAATAAATCGACGATAATCCCTCTTATTAAGGTCTAGAACTCCTAACGTATAACCTTCGTTAAGGTAATACGTATAGGGAATAAATCCCGAGTAAAGAATCGCGCTAGATACGATATCGGTTATAGCCATAGGCCGGTTTCGATTTAACGGAAGTTATTTAATAGTATTAGCGGTATTACCGCTAGGCGTCGTTTTACGCCTATATTAGTACTTCTCGCCATATTAATTATTAATTAGTAATATAAGGCTAGCCTATATATAGGTATACCTATTAGCTCGACTTTAATTCCGTTTCCTTAATCCTCTATATCTACGTAGTTTTATTAATATTAATTTCTAATTCTCTTTAAAACTATCGGTTACTAATAGTTATTAGTTTATTAATTCTTATTTATATTATTAATATAAATATCTATATTATATCGTATACTATATCGTCGAATCGCTACGCTTAGGTATCTTAAAATACCTCTAGTATAATAAGTTATTAGTATCTATATATTTAATTTATATCGATTAATAAGTTTAGAGGGAAAAAAAAGCTATCGTAAGGTCGGCTAAAATATAATTACTATTAGCCTTTATCCGCCTTTAGTATTAATAAGGGAGTAGTAGGTCGTATAGGTTATCGTAATTTATGTTAAGGCGTTCGTACGTCTTCTATATAGCAGGTAGGTAACTATAAGGGGGCTACTTTAATCGTTAAAAGCGTTATTTACTTACGTAAGATATACTATGCTACTAGCGGTTCGAGGGAGCGGTTAATATCGAAGGCTAAGTACTATCCCTAGTAGCGGTAGTATTACGACGATAGTTTCCTAGGCTTACGGATTCCTCCGTATAAGTAGGTAAATAACGATACGAGGGATATCCTAATCGATATAAACGCGATTTAATCGTCGTATTTTATCGTAGTATCGATAGCTTAATAACGTTATAAGTATTAAGGGCTAGGTATTATCTTAATAATAATAATATCGTTATAAAAGTTCCCGGGCTTATACGTACCTTCCTATAGTAGATAAATAACTATAAGGCGGAATACTTTATTTAACGTAAAACGCGGGCTACTTCGCGGGTTAAATAACGGCGCCGACGGCGATCGGTATCCTCTAAATCCTAATAGCGTAATAAAAACTTCGTAAACTAAAGGTTAAGGGGTCGAAAAAGTTATAGGGTAATCGCTACTAAGGAGGAGTAAAGCGTACGCGATATTAAAGACCCGGATAGGTTTATTCGAAAGTATACTCTATCGAAGACTATAGTACGTACGATGGTCTAAGATAAATGAAACTAATATCGCTATATTAATTAAGAGGTAAGGAATCTAATGTAATTATCGTATCTTAGCTATACCCCTTAGTCGTAGAGATATAGTAGTCGCTAGCCCGAAGGCATAAGAGGTAAAGGAAGAAAAGAGGCAAAACGTAAAAGTTACTTATTCGGCTATAGTAATACGACGAAGTAACTTAAACGCCTATAACTAAAATAGATATACTAATCGGAAAACGACGAATCTAATAACAAAAACGAATCTTTAATTAAAGTAAAAATAATAAAGATAGTAATCTAATTAGGTAATAAATTAGATAATAAGCATGACATATCCCGTACTTACGGGAGCTATAGTTACTCTATATAGGTATAAGGCCTATCGTAACGTATTACGTAATACATCAAGAGGGCATGTCTTACCGCACTACTACAATATAGGTTTCGTACTTATGTTTTCATAGATTAGACTTAATCTTATAGATATTACGACTTATAGTATTTATTCCTTTTTCTTAATATATCTTTAACCTTGTTTTAGTTGTTCTAGTCTTCCTTTTTATATCCTTTTCCCAGTTGCCGTTTTTAGCTAGCTGATTAATTAATTATAGCTATTTATAGCTATAGTTTAGTTCAATTAATACTAGGTTAGTTATTAGTAGTTAGGTAGTTATTATACGAGTTATTAATAGCCTACTTACGTTACTCTTATTTAATAGTGACTACCTAATAACTCGAACCTTGCCTTATCTTAAGAGCAACCTTTTGTAACCGTTTTTATAGTTAATAAGCTCAGGATACGTTGATTAGTAGACACCCTACCTTTTAATTAATTAAGAGTCGTTTTTGTAGCTTTAAAGCCGGTTTTATAGCTTTTAGATTACGCTTCTTTAGTTTAAGTAATAGAATTAATAAAGGGAGCTGATAACTATAACGACTATTGAGGAGGTGCAGAGCGTACGCGATACTGGAGGCTCGGATAGGTTCACTCGAAAGTATACTCTATCGAAGACTATAATACGTATAATAGTCTAAGATAAATGAAACTAATACCGCTATATTAATTGAGAAATAAGGAATCTAATGTAGTTATCGTATCTTAGCTATACCCTTTAGTCGTAGAAATGTAGTGGTTGCTAGCCCGAAGGTATAAGAGGTAAGGGGAGAAAAGGGGTAAAACGTAAAAGTTACTTATTTAGCTATGGCGGTACGACGAAGTAACTTAAGCGCCTATAACTAAGATAGATATATGTTACGTAGGCATATACCCTTAGTAGGAACCACCTAGCTTACCTAAGCTAGTTAAGTACTACTATATATACCTATAGATTACTCCGTACTCTCTAGTAGCTTTTCTTCTTTTCTAGTTAGTTAATATATACCTTCTTACCCGTATTTAATTACTTCCTTTACGCGTAACTTATTAACATATACGTAGCTCTCGCTAGCTACGTAATAGTTATAAGCCCAGGGTACTTCTAAGGAGCTATTATTACTTAGGTTATTCTAGCGTAAGTAAGTATTATATATTTATCTATCTCTTAGATCTTACGATTATTCTTCCTTCTTATTTCTATACCGGTACTTTACTCTCGTATCTAGTATTAAATAATCGCTTACCTAATCGCTATAACGACTAATATATCCAAATTCTCCCTGGATAAGATTTTAGTTAACGTTTACCTACGAGCTTACGATAAGTAGCTACGTTAATTCCTTACGCTTAAGTCGATAGCTACTTAATTCGGTATTTAGAAGGACGTTAATCTAGATAGAGCTAAGTTTAACGCTACTCGAGTCGTAGTAGGTACTCTTAAGGAGTATATTACTTAAGAAAACGAACTCCTCAAAGAAAACTATAAGAAAGCGGTTTATAAGTAGGTATCGATTTTAACCGAAGACTAAGGAAATTAACTACTAAGGCCTAAGATACGAACTTAAGAGTAATAAACGGCTACGTATAATAATCTCGTCTCTTAATAAATAACGATCGAAGCTTAGGTTATAGTTATTAATAAGTAGCATAGGGTTTTCTATAACTAGATTCTCGTATCTATCTCTATAGGATTTCTTAAGGTAGTTAATATAGAGATATAGTTCCTAGACCTTAATCTAATTATTTAAAACCTCATAAAGATCCTCTATAAGTAAATTACTTCTACCGAAGCCGCTATTAAAACGTTCGTTAAACGAAAATACCGTAAGATACTCTAAAGAATAAAGGTAAGTACCTATAATCTAGAGTAATTCTATACTACGTAATAATATACCTTCCTTCGTATTCGTACTTATTATATTAACGAAATTAAGGGCGTTATAGGAATAAAGGATTTCTTCGAAGTAGTTAGGGCTAAGATCGTAATCGATTAAGTTATACGGACATTAATCGCTCTTACGGAAGCTAATAAACTCGGCGAGTAACTAAAGATCCTTAAGTAATTAGGTATCGTATTTAGCGCTCTCGCTACCGAGAATAAGTAAAAAGGTAAATTAAGTTATAGAACTTTCGTAATAACCTACCAAGGTCCGATATTAAGAGCGAGATTAGGTAATAATAGCGGCTAAGGAAAAGTAACGAGCTACGAATATCCTTATAAGTTTAAAGGTAAACTATTGTAGTGGTGCGGTAAGACATGCCCTCTTGATGCATTACGTAACACGCTACGATAGGCCTTATGCCTATATAGAGTAACCATAGCTCCCGTAAGTACGGGATATGCTATGCTTATCATTTAATTTATTACCTAATTAGATTGCTATCTTTATTATTTTTACTTTAATTAAAGATTCGTTTTTGCTATTAGATTCGTCGTTCTCCGATTAATATATTTATTTTAGTTATAGGCGCTTAAGTTACTTCGTCGTACCGCTATAGCTAAATAAATAACTTTTACGTTTTACCCCTTTTCTTTCCTTACTTCTAATGCCTTCGGGTTAGCGATTATTATATCTTTACGATTAAGGGGCATAGCTAAGATATAATAACTATATTAGATTCCTTACCTCTCGATTAATATAGCGACATTAGTTTCATCTATCCTGGACTATCGTACGTATTATAATCTTCGATAAAGTATACTTTCGAGTAAATATATCCGGGTCTTTAGTATCGCGTACGCTCTACTTCTCCTTAATAGCGATTACCCTATAACTTTTTCGACCCCTTAACCCTTAGTTTACGGAGTTTCTATTACGCTATTAGGATTTAGAGGATACCGATCGCCGTCGGCGCCGCCGTTTAACCCGCGAAGTAGTCCGCGTTTTACGTTAAATAAAGTATTCCGCTTTATAGTTATTTATTTACTATAGGGAAGTACGTATAAGCCCGGGAACTTTTATAACGATACCGTTATTATTAGGATATTACCTAGCCTTTAATACTTATAACGTTAATAAGTTATCGATACTACGATATAATACGACGATTAAACCGCGTTTATACCGATTAAGATATCCTTCGTATGATTATTTATTTATTATACGAAGGAATCCGTAAAACCCGGGAGAACTTTCGTCGTAATATTACCGCTACTAAGAATAATACTTAGCCTTCGATACTAACCGCTTCCTCGAACCGCTAATAATATAGTATATCTCGTACGAGTAAATAAAACTTATAACGATTAGGGCAGCCCCTTTATAGTTATCCATCTACTATATGGACTAAACGTACGAACGCCTTAGTATAAATTACGATAACCCATACGCCCCGCTGCTTCTTTATTAATACTAAGGGCGGATAAAGGCTAATAGTAATTATACCTTAACCGACCTTACGATAGCTTCTTTTTCCCTCTAAACCTATTAATCGATATAAATTAAATATATAGATATTAATAACTTATTATACTAGAGGTATTTTAGGATACCTAGGCGTAGCGACTCGACGATATAGTATACGATATAATATAGATATTTATATTAATAGTATAGATAGGATTAATAGACTAATAATTACTAGTAACCGATAGTTTTAAAGAGAACTAGGAATTAATATTAATAGGACTACGTAGATATAAAGAATTAAGGAAACGGAACTAGAGTCGAGTTAATAGGTATACCTATATATAGGCTAGCCTTATATTACTAATTAATAACTAATATAGCGAGAAGTATTAACATAGGCGTAAAACGGCGCCTAGCGGTAATACCGTTAATATTATTAAATAGCTCCCGTTAGATCGAAACCGGCTTATGGCTATAACCGGTATCGTATCTAACGCGATCCTTTACTCGGGATCTATCCTTTATACGTATTACTTTAACGAAGGTTATACGTTAGGAGTTCTAGACCTTAATAAGAGGAATTATCGTCGATTTATTTATAATAATTAAATTATTAATCTAGGGAATACGTATCGTACTTTAGTTAGGCGTTAGCCGACTAAAAAAGCTCGTATAGTACCCGGACCTTATCGATCGGGATAATATGATAAATAATAATATACCTATACTAGAGGAAAAGTATTAGGATATAAATAATAGCTATTATACCTTTACCCTTATGTTAGATAATAAGACCCTTACTATTCCCTTTTTTATTTTATACCTCGTATCGTTAGATTAAACGGAATCTATAGCTAGGAAACGGAGTAAATCGCTATTAGGACCCGAAGTAATAAAGACTAAACTACTAATAAAAACCTTAAGAATCGATACTAGCTTTCCGTTCTTATATTCGCCCGAAGAAAAGAAGGACGACGATAAAACCCCTACTTAACTACCCCTTAACCGCGGCTTTATACTTATCCCGTTAATTCCTATGGCATTATTTTAAAATAATAATAACGAGGCCTTTAGTAGCTAAAATATACCGATAGCTACTCTAATTATCGTAATATTAATTATTAGATTCCCTAACCTTACCGATTATCCTAGGCTTAAATTTAACGAATATAACGTAACTTAATAGCTAGAAAGGGTAGATCGATTATTTAACCGCTACCGTATAAGCGACGACGATAAGATTAAGAAGATCGACGAATAAATTACGATTAAAACTATTAGGAAGCGTATTAACGACGTTATAAAGGATTAAACGATTTAAAGAGTTATCGTTATAGCCTTAAAGTATCGTTTTAAGATTACCGATAAACTAAGCTAAGCTAACGTTAAACGTAAACTCGTATAGCTAAAACGAAATAACGTAATTAACGATCCTAAGGCGATCTTTACGTATCTTATAAACTATAAACGCCTTTCTAAGCTCGTAAACGATAACGGAAAGCTTCCTTAAAAAGTAAGATACCTAACCGATAAATTCCGGATATCTTTAATTATAAAGTTTTATAAGACGGGAGATTATAATCATAATAAGATTAGAGATATTAACTACCGGATTCTTTATACCTAGCTCTATAAGTAAGCGGAACGTCGTATAGTAATATAAATTACCGATAAGGCCTAAGCCGAAGAACGACGATAATAAAAAACGGTAACTTTCGAAGAACCCGAGAAGCTTATGATATAGATAGTTTAACGATTAACGACTCCTAGCCTTTAAATGCCTTTACTACCGCCTCCTTCGTAGCCTAGACCTTTTTACGGCTACCTAAGTACTAGTTAGGAAGCTAATATATAGGCCCTCTACGACCGACTTAACGCTCTAGAAATAAAGATAACTTCGTAGAACTACCGTTAGAAAAGTAGCTCTTATAGCCCTAAGGATACGTACGGCGCCGATTAATAATATCAATAAGAAAACCCATTCCTAGTAAACGCGGTTCGGAACCTAAGTCTTTATAACCTATAAATTAACGAAAGGATCTTAATAGGCTTTAAACGTAGTACTATATTAAACTACCGAAGCATACGTAGTAGGATTTTATTAACCTAGACGAATAATTATAAGGAATTCGAATATTAGTTTTATAATACTTTCGATCGGCTTTATAACTATAGCCGTTATCCGTTATTAATAGATATAACCTAGAATCGGTTCTATTATAAAAGTAATAAGCGATTATATTACCTCGAGAACGGAGACCCGGATAAGCCGGAGTTAATATTAATTCTAGGATCGATTATTACCTAGGCTAAGCGTAAAGAAGAACCGATCGCTTACTATATCTTATTCTACGTATATTAAAGTAAGGAATCTCTAGAATAAATACGTAAGATAATATATTACTACTTAACCGAAAAGCTAAAGCTTATATCCCTCGACTTAAGATACTTTAAGAACGAGGAAGTAATACTAAAGTAGGAAGAGATACTAAGAGCTATATCGGAGATTAACGTTATTTAAATAATCGAACGTAAATATAACTACGAACTATACGAGACTAAGATCTTAGGTTATAATTAAACGAAAGGTCTTATCGACGACGAAGGTATTTACTATTATAAGGGTATTATTAAAACGGACCTAATCGAAGTTAACGTAGTTAAGTAAACTAAAGGTCTTAACGGCGAATATATCGAAAGAGAAATACCCGATTAAGAGGATATAGAAGTTCTATCGTTATAACCTAAGCGTAAACCGACTAAAGCCGGTAAAAACGCTACTTCGAATATAAACGACCTAACTAAGAAGGCGAAGACTATTAACGAGCTATTAAAAGAGTTTTAATTAAATAAGATTAATAAGAATAATAAGAAACGCTTCGAAGTTTCGTAGGACGATTTAATTAAGTTCATACCCGGGTTTTCGGAATAAGTAGTTAAGTACCTTACGATACGTATTATAGAAATTAACGAAGGTTAGCTTAAGGTTATTAAGATTATAAAGGAATAGGTATAAAAGAATCGGAAAGAAAGCGTTAAAATACCTAGCGTACCGTAAACTACCGCCTCGTTTATTAACCCTTCGAATAAAATAGCGGTAAATTCCGTTATCGCGAAGGATATTAAAAACTATATCCGGCCTTTCCCTAAGTAAGTAGTTAACGTAGGACCTAACGGAAACGAAGCTCTCGTATTTACGGTAATCGATATAGGGGTATAGTTTAGTATAATCGTAGAAAGCTATATAAGGAAGTAGCGTCTCCTTATAACCGGTATTAAGGCGATATAACGAGGTTTTAGATCCTCTATAGAGACCTTATATATAGGAATAATCGACGGTTTTATCTAGCTTATCGATTATTACCTTCGCTTATCGATTTACGTCGTTAAAGATAGGTTCGTTAATTATCCTTTATTATTTAGTATAAACTTTATCTTCTAGTCCCGTATAAAACTCGAATTCGACGGAAATACCTTCATAAGAACCGTTAACTTTAGCTCGGCCCGGATAATAATCCCTTTCGCTATTAACTTAAGAAGCGATACGTTACTAAGCCTTATACTCGGCGATTAAGAAAATTAAATGCTATTAATACCTTAGGCCGCTTTAATAACGTATATAAGCCTAAAAACGCGTTCCTAGCCGAGTACTTAGAAACCGACGCTAGCTTTTAAGCTAAAATTAATTATACCCGCCTTTATAACGACGATATAAAGATAATACCTATCTCCGAAGCTAAGGACTTATCGGCCCTCGAACTTAGTCTGGATAAGGGAGATAAAGCGATCGCTAAATTAAGCGACGAAGAATTCCTTTACGTCTTTAATAAAGCCGTTACGAAGGTAATTCGATATACGACGTAAGAATCGAAATAATATAAGCGAAACCTAGCCTTTATTTCGGAATTAACTTACTAAGTTAAACGTACGTTTTTAATTAATACTATATATAAGCCTAAGTCGCGTAAAGTTTAGCCCGTAGATAACGTATTATTAAACGGTTAAATACCGTTAGGAATATTCGATTAAAAGGATTAGGTAATAGGGAAGGTTAAGTCGAAGTACGAGCCGTTAGAGGTATTATAACGCGATAAATCCTATAAGAATATGATACTAAGATTCGTTAGTAACTCCGAGG
>NW_026251367.1:0-11991 GCF_024521655.1 Durotheca rogersii
TGTTTTATAATCTGATCTTATTGTTATTAATGAATTTAGTCTTTAATATTAAAGAAGGTTTATCTATTTAGAAGCAGAAGCAAACCAGATTTATTATCTGATATAAAAATATTAACAATTGACTTGGAAAGAATGATACATCCTGTTATAAGTAAGAAATTACAGAATAAAGGAATTACAGTGTTGTTAAATAGTATAAGTGGTTTGATAGTGAGTTTGAAATTGAAAAATCTTCGCTTGAAAAACTTAATGTTTTATTATCGTGTACAAAATAGCTGTTAATAGTTGTATTTATTATTAAAGTACCTATTATTAAAATAGATGGTATTAAACATAGTGATTTTGGAATAAAAGAAAACCTCTCAAGTGGAATCTGAAAAAGAGTCTGAAATCATTGAGCTGTGTTGTCGTAGTATCGATTTTCTTATTAGAAAAATCGAGTAGATATGTATTTTGAGAATGATAAATTAATAAACATGATATGTTTCTACATTGAGGAAGAGAGCAATGTTCAAAAATGAGATATGGAGGATTTTACACTCTTTACATATCCAAAAACAAATGTTTCTAGCCTTATTAAATATGTTAATGAATACACTTTCACAGATTTAGTAATGGACAGTGAATCTTTGAAAGATGAAGACCATTTCAAAAGTTTTTGTAATTTTGTAAAGCTATTAAATAGAATAAGTAATAAGGAAGAGGTTGCTATTAATAGTAAAACCTTGGCCAGAATTAAAAAATGTGTATCAAAACCAAAATCTAGAATGGTTTTTAAGTTTAATAAAAATTTGTCAAAACTTAATATTATGGTAAATAGAAGTTTATTTTTATGTATGCATGAATCAGGCTCTGATCTATCGATGTTAAAAGATTTTTATTTAATAAAAGAGTCTTTAGATTTAGTAGACAGGTCTTTTGTAACAAGAGGAAAACCACTAGAGTTTGAATTTTCAAAAAGCAGGGTCCATTTTAGAGATACTATTTTAATAGCTCCACAAGGGGCTAAAAGTTTAGCCAGTGTTGGGAATATTTATGGAGATGAATTTAAAAAGATTGATATTGGTGAATACAGAAATGGTCGTATGAGAGATTTACTTAATGATAATAAGGACTTATTCGAGGAATATGCTTTAAAAGATTCTCTAATAACCCTTAAACACGCTAGTACAATGGAAGAATTTAATCTAAGTGTTAATAAGATAGGGGTTCCTCTAACATTATCTGGTATAGGAAGGTCTTATGTGATTAAAGAATGAAAATCCGAGTCTTATAAAGGTTATCAGGTACGTAGTGATATTGTGTTAGGTAATTTAATGAATAGGATAACATCTAAAGATGCTAGAGGTACACCTTTGTCAAAGTATTTAATAGGGTTTATAGCAGGTTATAGGGGAGGTCGTAATGAGTCTATGATGTATGGCGTGGATGTTATTAACGACGAAGAGGAGCGTTGTTGATATGATTATGATTTAACAAGCGCATATACAACGGTAATGTCTATTCTAGGTCATCCCGATGTAAATAAATCAAAACGAATCACTGATAAGAACGTTAGAGAATTAAATGACGAAGATTTGTTATTAAATTATATAGTTGTAGACGTAGATTTCGAATTTCCTATAGACACTAAGTATCCTTCCATACCCTGTAGTGTTGATAATGACGTAGATATTTATCCTCTAAAAGGAAGTAGTGTTATTACGGGTTGTGAATATCTAGTAGCAAAATCTATGGGGTGTATTCTAAAGGTAAACGAAGGTGTTTTAATACCCTTTAAATCAAATAGCGAGATTGAAAAAGATGTTAATAACAAAAAAGATTTTGTAATTAATAAAGATAATGATGATAACTACGAGGACTGAAAAGCTTTGGTTAAGGATGGTTTTATCAGTGCTTCAAAGATACCGCTATCGCTATTTTGTGAAGATAAAGAATTTATTATGAATAGTGTTATTAAACTTGATGAAGATGTTTCAGAGTTAATAGAAGAAGATGATCTATTAAAGACTTTGAACGAAAGGCGTTTAGAAAGATTAAAGATTAAAGAATTATCCACAGAATCTTTGAAAAATAAAGAAGAGACTATCGAAGAAAAGGAGGAGTCTTTCGAAAATAGTTTCAAATATGAATTAAATTACGAAGCTCCTTTTAGAAGTATAATTAAAGGATTACAACGAAAAAGGCGTGGGTATAAAAAGAAAACATTTTATAATTATATGTACAAGAGATTGGTAATTCTATTTATGGTCAGGTGTCAATGGGACTTAGTGGTAAAAAGAGTTTTGACATAAAGACAAATACTTATGTTAGGCGGGAAGGTGGTTTATTATCGAACCCAATATTAGCTAGTTATATAACTGGTTTTACAAGAGCTTTAATAGGTGAATGTCTACACAATATCCATTTATTAGGAGGTAGAGTAATATCAGTAACAACTGACGGGTTTATAGCTGATGTAAAGGATTTGGAAAATAAGCTTTTAGCTATGAATAGTGATAATTTACAATGTCTATATTTATATAAAGATATACGTAAATTACTAACAACTTTTGAAGAGGATGCTCCAGATGACAAAGCTTTGGAAATTAAGAATATAGAAACAAAGGGAATTTTATCATGAAAAACTAGAGGTCAGTTCGGGTTTACTAATGGAGGGATTTCGGCAGCTACTGGTTTTCAGGCAAGGTTTTATGAAAAAGAATTTTTAATAGAGGAATTTTCTAAAAATATGTTTGATAAAAAGGTCTTTGATTTTGAATTCGTTGAAAGTGGTTTACGTAGTGGAAGTGATATTTATAAGTATGGCGGTAATATGATTTTCAAATACAGGGATAAAAAGTATAGTATAGAGTTTGATAATAAACGTTGTATAACAGAAGACGGGAGTGTTATTAAAGAAGGTGGGAGTGTTACTATGTTGGATTCCATACCTTGAAAAACTGTTGACGAATATTCAAAAATACGACGATTAAAACAAACTGTTAATACTCCTGTTTGAGTAGGAAAGAGTTTTCTTAGAACAGCTCCAAAAGTATATTTATCTTATATAGAAACAGCGGTTCGAGGTTTTATAAAGGCTAGTTTAGCTATTGAAGAAGAAGATAGATACGGTATTCCAAAGACTTTTTCAAAAATTATCAATCCTTAATAGATTTTATTTATAAACACGCTCCTACAGCGGATGTAAAATTGACTTTGAATAATATAAGTCATCTAAAAAGGAGAAAAACTGTTTCGAGAGCAGTGCCCCGTACAAAAGAAAACGAGGCATTTGTGGATTATATACTAAAGACTATAGGAAGTTTTGAAAAAGATAGGTTTTTTAGAGAGTATAGTAGCGAAATGATTAAGGAACGTAGAAGTATTAAGACAAAGAATATATAGTGAAGACTTTTCTTTATAATCTGATAATCTAAAAATCAGATTTTGGAAATGTCCTCTAGGTATCAAAACAGTCATTTAGTGCATAGGATAGAAAAAATCCCCAGAAATTCGTTAAAAACTTGGGGACTTGGAAATGTCCCTTTTTGTGTTTGTGTAATCCTATGCATCTACTGGAAGCGGTCGAAATTATTTCCAGTACACAACTAGCTGTTATAGCAGTTATATTAATAGTGGTTATTTATTAATTATCATAGAGTTTTATTAGTTTTTAACTAATAAAAGTTAGAAATGATTAATAAATAACATATCCATTGGGCGGGTTTAGGGTGTTTGATTTATTTTAACTTAATCGAACTAAAAGTCTATTCGATAGATGAGGGTATTTAAATAATAAAACGATGTATACAAATAAACCTATTGTATGAAGTTATTATTATTATTTAAATAATGGATACTATTAAAGTTCGCCATTTCTGTTAGATTGCAGCTATAATGAATAAATAATAATAATTATTAGTCAAGTTACGATAATTTATAAAATATCTTGGAATTGGTAGAAAATGTTCGATTCATAAAACTATTATCTAACGGCTTTGCGGGCCAACCTAGTTTTAGTAACCCAATAGATATTTTATAATAGTACCATCTAACAGAGCAAGTTCACCAATTGATTTTAAGTTAATTACCAGTTAGAAAGATATGATAAGGTTATATCTAATTAGGGTATTAATTAATTATCGGAGTATAATTACGAAGGCTATGAGATGTAAGTAGCTGGGTTTAGTATTACGTTATTTATAAGAATTGAGTTACCTTACTAATTTGGACTTGTTAATCGGTGAACAAAATATTAAGAATAAATTAAATAAGAAAGCAACAAGAATAACAAATACAAACAACGAAAATATAAAGTTTCTAAAAGAACTTCTGTATTTAGAAAATAATCTTCTAAAAATAAAGCAGGTTGAAATAAAGAATATAGACGAGGAAAGAGAAATAATTCAAAAAATCGAAAGTCTTTTTAAAGAGCTTAAAAGATTTAACGATAAAGGGTTTATTAACGATCCAAATTTAGACATTCCTATTGTAGGTTTGTTAATAAAAGAATTTAAGGACTTAAAGGATTTAAAAGTTGGTAAAGGGATGTCCATAACACTAAATACTTTGTTTTATAATCTGATCTTATTGTTATTAATGAATTTAGTCTTTAATATTAAAGAAGGTTTATCTATTTTAGAAG
Source organism: Durotheca rogersii (assembly GCF_024521655.1). Lineage (NCBI taxonomy): Eukaryota > Fungi > Ascomycota > Sordariomycetes > Xylariales > Xylariaceae > Durotheca > Durotheca rogersii. The sequence goes on from NW_026251367.1 coordinate 4,628, forward strand.
CAGAAGCAAAACCAGATTTATTATCTGATATAAAAATATTAACAATTGACTTGGAAAGAATGATACATCCTGTTATAAGTAAGAAATTACAGAATAAAGGAATTACAGTGTTGTTAAATAGTATAAGTGGTTTTGATAGTGAGTTTGAATTAAAATCTTCGCTTGAAAAACTTAATGTTTTATTATCTGTACAAATAGCTGTTAATAGTTGTATTTATATTAAAGTACCTATTATTAAAATAGATGGTATTAAACATAGTGATTTTGGAATAAAAGAAAAACCTTCTCAAGTGGAATCTGAAAAAGAGTCTGAAATCATTGAGCTGTGTTGTCGTAGTATCGATTTTCTTATTAGAAAAATCCGAGTAGATATGTATTTTGAGAATGATAAATTAATAAACATGATATGTTCTACATTAGAGGAAGAGAGCAATGTTCAAAAATGAGATATGGAGGATTTTACACTCTTTACATATCCAAAAACAAATGTTTCTAGCCTTATTAAATATGTTAATGAATACACTTTCACAGATTTAGTAATGGACAGTGAATCTTTGAAAGATGAAGACCATTTCAAAAGTTTTTGTAATTTTGTAAAGCTATTAAATAGAATAAGTAATAAGGAAGAGGTTGCTATTAATAGTAAAACCTTGGCCAGAATTAAAAAATGTGTATCAAAACCAAAATCTAGAATGGTTTTTAAGTTTAATAAAAATTTGTCAAAACTTAATATTATGGTAAATAGAAGTTTATTTTTATGTATGCATGAATCAGGCTCTGATCTATCGATGTTAAAAGATTTTTATTTAATAAAAGAGTCTTTAGATTTAGTAGACAGGTCTTTTGTAACAAGAGGAAAACCACTAGAGTTTGAATTTTCAAAAAGCAGGGTCCATTTTAGAGATACTATTTTAATAGCTCCACAAGGGGCTAAAAGTTTAGCCAGTGTTGGGAATATTTATGGAGATGAATTTAAAAAGATTGATATTGGTGAATACAGAAATGGTCGTATGAGAGATTTACTTAATGATAATAAGGACTTATTCGAGGAATATGCTTTAAAAGATTCTCTAATAACCCTTAAACACGCTAGTACAATGGAAGAATTTAATCTAAGTGTTAATAAGATAGGGGTTCCTCTAACATTATCTGGTATAGGAAGGTCTTATGTGATTAAAGAATGAAAATCCGAGTCTTATAAAGGTTATCAGGTACGTAGTGATATTGTGTTAGGTAATTTAATGAATAGGATAACATCTAAAGATGCTAGAGGTACACCTTTGTCAAAGTATTTAATAGGGTTTATAGCAGGTTATAGGGGAGGTCGTAATGAGTCTATGATGTATGGCGTGGATGTTATTAACGACGAAGAGGAGCGTTGTTGATATGATTATGATTTAACAAGCGCATATACAACGGTAATGTCTATTCTAGGTCATCCCGATGTAAATAAATCAAAACGAATCACTGATAAGAACGTTAGAGAATTAAATGACGAAGATTTGTTATTAAATTATATAGTTGTAGACGTAGATTTCGAATTTCCTATAGACACTAAGTATCCTTCCATACCCTGTAGTGTTGATAATGACGTAGATATTTATCCTCTAAAAGGAAGTAGTGTTATTACGGGTTGTGAATATCTAGTAGCAAAATCTATGGGGTGTATTCTAAAGGTAAACGAAGGTGTTTTAATACCCTTTAAATCAAATAGCGAGATTGAAAAAGATGTTAATAACAAAAAAGATTTTGTAATTAATAAAGATAATGATGATAACTACGAGGACTGAAAAGCTTTGGTTAAGGATGGTTTTATCAGTGCTTCAAAGATACCGCTATCGCTATTTTGTGAAGATAAAGAATTTATTATGAATAGTGTTATTAAACTTGATGAAGATGTTTCAGAGTTAATAGAAGAAGATGATCTATTAAAGACTTTGAACGAAAGGCGTTTAGAAAGATTAAAGATTAAAGAATTATCCACAGAATCTTTGAAAAATAAAGAAGAGACTATCGAAGAAAAGGAGGAGTCTTTCGAAAATAGTTTCAAATATGAATTAAATTACGAAGCTCCTTTTAGAAGTATAATTAAAGGATTACAACGAAAAAGGCGTGGGTATAAAAAGAAAACATTTTATAATTATATGTACAAAGAGATTGGTAATTCTATTTATGGTCAGGTGTCAATGGGACTTAGTGGTAAAAAGAGTTTTGACATAAAGACAAATACTTATGTTAGGCGGGAAGGTGGTTTATTATCGAACCCAATATTAGCTAGTTATATAACTGGTTTTACAAGAGCTTTAATAGGTGAATGTCTACACAATATCCATTTATTAGGAGGTAGAGTAATATCAGTAACAACTGACGGGTTTATAGCTGATGTAAAGGATTTGGAAAATAAGCTTTTAGCTATGAATAGTGATAATTTACAATGTCTATATTTATATAAAGATATACGTAAATTACTAACAACTTTTGAAGAGGATGCTCCAGATGACAAAGCTTTGGAAATTAAGAATATAGAAACAAAGGGAATTTTATCATGAAAAACTAGAGGTCAGTTCGGGTTTACTAATGGAGGGATTTCGGCAGCTACTGGTTTTCAGGCAAGGTTTTATGAAAAAGAATTTTTAATAGAGGAATTTTCTAAAAATATGTTTGATAAAAAGGTCTTTGATTTTGAATTCGTTGAAAGTGGTTTACGTAGTGGAAGTGATATTTATAAGTATGGCGGTAATATGATTTTCAAATACAGGGATAAAAAGTATAGTATAGAGTTTGATAATAAACGTTGTATAACAGAAGACGGGAGTGTTATTAAAGAAGGTGGGAGTGTTACTATGTTGGATTCCATACCTTGAAAAACTGTTGACGAATATTCAAAAATACGACGATTAAAACAAACTGTTAATACTCCTGTTTGAGTAGGAAAGAGTTTTCTTAGAACAGCTCCAAAAGTATATTTATCTTATATAGAAACAGCGGTTCGAGGTTTTATAAAGGCTAGTTTAGCTATTGAAGAAGAAGATAGATACGGTATTCCAAAAGACTTTTTCAAAAATTATCAATCCTTAATAGATTTTATTTATAAACACGCTCCTACAGCGGATGTAAAATTGACTTTGAATAATATAAGTCATCTAAAAAGGAGAAAAACTGTTTCGAGAGCAGTGCCCCGTACAAAAGAAAACGAGGCATTTGTGGATTATATACTAAAGACTATAGGAAGTTTTGAAAAAGATAGGTTTTTTAGAGAGTATAGTAGCGAAATGATTAAGGAACGTAGAAGTATTAAGACAAAGAATATATAGTGAAGACTTTTCTTTATAATCTGATAATCTAAAAATCAGATTTTGGAAATGTCCTCTAGGTATCAAAACAGTCATTTAGTGCATAGGATAGAAAAAATCCCCAGAAATTCGTTAAAAACTTGGGGACTTGGAAATGTCCCTTTTTGTGTTTGTGTAATCCTATGCATCTACTGGAAGCGGTCGAAATTATTTCCAGTACACAACTAGCTGTTATAGCAGTTATATTAATAGTGGTTATTTATTAATTATCATAGAGTTTTATTAGTTTTTAACTAATAAAAGTTAGAAATGATTAATAAATAACATATCCATTGGGCGGGTTTAGGGTGTTTGATTTATTTTAACTTAATCGAACTAAAAGTCTATTCGATAGATGAGGGTATTTAAATAATAAAACGATGTATACAAATAAACCTATTGTATGAAGTTATTATTATTATTTAAATAATGGATACTATTAAAGTTCGCCATTTCTGTTAGATTGCAGCTATAATGAATAAATAATAATAATTATTAGTCAAGTTACGATAATTTATAAAATATCTTGGAATTGGTAGAAAATGTTCGATTCATAAAACTATTATCTAACGGCTTTGCGGGCCAACCTAGTTTTAGTAACCCAATAGATATTTTATAATAGTACCATCTAACAGAGCAAGTTCACCAATTGATTTTAAGTTAATTACCAGTTAGAAAGATATGATAAGGTTATATCTAATTAGGGTATTAATTAATTATCGGAGTATAATTACGAAGGCTATGAGATGTAAGTAGCTGGGTTTAGTATTACGTTATTTATAAGAATTGAGTTACCTTACTAATTTGGACTTGTTAATCGGTGAACAAAATATTAAGAATAAATTAAATAAGAAAGCAACAAGAATAACAAATACAAACAACGAAAATATAAAGTTTCTAAAAGAACTTCTGTATTTAGAAAATAATCTTCTAAAAATAAAGCAGGTTGAAATAAAGAATATAGACGAGGAAAGAGAAATAATTCAAAAAATCGAAAGTCTTTTTAAAGAGCTTAAAAGATTTAACGATAAAGGGTTTATTAACGATCCAAATTTAGACATTCCTATTGTAGGTTTGTTAATAAAAGAATTTAAGGACTTAAAGGATTTAAAAGTTGGTAAAGGGATGTCCATAACACTAAATACTTTGTTTTATAATCTGATCTTATTGTTATTAATGAATTTAGTCTTTAATATTAAAGAAGGTTTATCTATTTTAGAAGCAGAAGCAAAACCAGATTTATTATCTGATATAAAAATATTAACAATTGACTTGGAAAGAATGATACATCCTGTTATAAGTAAGAAATTACAGAATAAAGGAATTACAGTGTTGTTAAATAGTATAAGTGGTTTTGATAGTGAGTTTGAATTAAAATCTTCGCTTGAAAAACTTAATGTTTTATTATCTGTACAAATAGCTGTTAATAGTTGTATTTATATTAAAGTACCTATTATTAAAATAGATGGTATTAAACATAGTGATTTTGGAATAAAAGAAAAACCTTCTCAAGTGGAATCTGAAAAAGAGTCTGAAATCATTGAGCTGTGTTGTCGTAGTATCGATTTTCTTATTAGAAAAATCCGAGTAGATATGTATTTTGAGAATGATAAATTAATAAACATGATATGTTCTACATTAGAGGAAGAGAGCAATGTTCAAAAATGAGATATGGAGGATTTTACACTCTTTACATATCCAAAAACAAATGTTTCTAGCCTTATTAAATATGTTAATGAATACACTTTCACAGATTTAGTAATGGACAGTGAATCTTTGAAAGATGAAGACCATTTCAAAAGTTTTTGTAATTTTGTAAAGCTATTAAATAGAATAAGTAATAAGGAAGAGGTTGCTATTAATAGTAAAACCTTGGCCAGAATTAAAAAATGTGTATCAAAACCAAAATCTAGAATGGTTTTTAAGTTTAATAAAAATTTGTCAAAACTTAATATTATGGTAAATAGAAGTTTATTTTTATGTATGCATGAATCAGGCTCTGATCTATCGATGTTAAAAGATTTTTATTTAATAAAAGAGTCTTTAGATTTAGTAGACAGGTCTTTTGTAACAAGAGGAAAACCACTAGAGTTTGAATTTTCAAAAAGCAGGGTCCATTTTAGAGATACTATTTTAATAGCTCCACAAGGGGCTAAAAGTTTAGCCAGTGTTGGGAATATTTATGGAGATGAATTTAAAAAGATTGATATTGGTGAATACAGAAATGGTCGTATGAGAGATTTACTTAATGATAATAAGGACTTATTCGAGGAATATGCTTTAAAAGATTCTCTAATAACCCTTAAACACGCTAGTACAATGGAAGAATTTAATCTAAGTGTTAATAAGATAGGGGTTCCTCTAACATTATCTGGTATAGGAAGGTCTTATGTGATTAAAGAATGAAAATCCGAGTCTTATAAAGGTTATCAGGTACGTAGTGATATTGTGTTAGGTAATTTAATGAATAGGATAACATCTAAAGATGCTAGAGGTACACCTTTGTCAAAGTATTTAATAGGGTTTATAGCAGGTTATAGGGGAGGTCGTAATGAGTCTATGATGTATGGCGTGGATGTTATTAACGACGAAGAGGAGCGTTGTTGATATGATTATGATTTAACAAGCGCATATACAACGGTAATGTCTATTCTAGGTCATCCCGATGTAAATAAATCAAAACGAATCACTGATAAGAACGTTAGAGAATTAAATGACGAAGATTTGTTATTAAATTATATAGTTGTAGACGTAGATTTCGAATTTCCTATAGACACTAAGTATCCTTCCATACCCTGTAGTGTTGATAATGACGTAGATATTTATCCTCTAAAAGGAAGTAGTGTTATTACGGGTTGTGAATATCTAGTAGCAAAATCTATGGGGTGTATTCTAAAGGTAAACGAAGGTGTTTTAATACCCTTTAAATCAAATAGCGAGATTGAAAAAGATGTTAATAACAAAAAAGATTTTGTAATTAATAAAGATAATGATGATAACTACGAGGACTGAAAAGCTTTGGTTAAGGATGGTTTTATCAGTGCTTCAAAGATACCGCTATCGCTATTTTGTGAAGATAAAGAATTTATTATGAATAGTGTTATTAAACTTGATGAAGATGTTTCAGAGTTAATAGAAGAAGATGATCTATTAAAGACTTTGAACGAAAGGCGTTTAGAAAGATTAAAGATTAAAGAATTATCCACAGAATCTTTGAAAAATAAAGAAGAGACTATCGAAGAAAAGGAGGAGTCTTTCGAAAATAGTTTCAAATATGAATTAAATTACGAAGCTCCTTTTAGAAGTATAATTAAAGGATTACAACGAAAAAGGCGTGGGTATAAAAAGAAAACATTTTATAATTATATGTACAAAGAGATTGGTAATTCTATTTATGGTCAGGTGTCAATGGGACTTAGTGGTAAAAAGAGTTTTGACATAAAGACAAATACTTATGTTAGGCGGGAAGGTGGTTTATTATCGAACCCAATATTAGCTAGTTATATAACTGGTTTTACAAGAGCTTTAATAGGTGAATGTCTACACAATATCCATTTATTAGGAGGTAGAGTAATATCAGTAACAACTGACGGGTTTATAGCTGATGTAAAGGATTTGGAAAATAAGCTTTTAGCTATGAATAGTGATAATTTACAATGTCTATATTTATATAAAGATATACGTAAATTACTAACAACTTTTGAAGAGGATGCTCCAGATGACAAAGCTTTGGAAATTAGAATATAGAAACAAGGGAATTTTATCATGAAAAAACTAGAGGTCAGTTCGGGTTTACTAATGGAGGGATTTCGGCAGCTACTGGTTTTCAGGCAAGGTTTTATGAAAAAGTTTAATAGAGGAATTTTCTAAAAATATGTTTGATAAAAGGTCTTTGATTTTGAATTCGTTGAAAGTGGTTTACGTAGTGGAAGTGATATTTAAAGTATGGCGGTAATATGATTTTCAAATACAGGGATAAAAGTATAGTATAGAGTTTGATAATAAACGTTGTATAACGAAGACGGGAGTGTT
>NW_026251368.1:0-11989 GCF_024521655.1 Durotheca rogersii
CCGCTTTTCTTCGAGCCGTTATACGAATTCTTTACAATTTAATCCTTATTAAGTACGAATCCTTCTTCGACGACGTTAGTATTAAAGGGCTAATATCGAGATACGATAACTAGGAAGCTTTTCCGGGAATACGACGTTTTATCTTAAAGTACTTAAAGAATATCGACGCCGTTCTCCTAAACTTCGAATTAACCGGTACTATTACTAACGCCGTTAAGTTTATTTAATATAAAGGTAGTACGGTAATTATCGGATATTTATACGGTATAAACGATAGGAAGCCTTCGGAAGCTAAGATAGTTAAGATCTTAGAATAAAAGTTATATAAAAATATAAACGAAGTAAGGTCTTTTATCGGTATTACGGTTTTCTTTAGAATATAAATCGACTATTACGCTATAGTCGTTAAATCCCTCCTAATATTAATACGTAAGGAAGTATATTTTATTTAAGGTATCGATTAATAATATGCTATAAATTCGCTTAAGATTACTCTTATTAACGTATCGGTATTAATTATTTTAAACTATATTATCGAATAATTAATCCGAGTAAAAGTCGACGCATTAAAAGACGGTTAAGATTACGTATTAGGTTAGGATAACGATAAAGATAACTTTAAACCTTCGAAATACGAGTTAGGAATCTAAAAAGGGGCGGAGTTAAATTATAACGTTACGAAACGAGAGTATTTAGGAGTCGTTAAGTTCTTACGACGGCTTCGAAATTACCTTTACGGCATTTACTTCGTACTTAAAACCGACGATAAAATATTAATCGCTTAGCTTAACGACGGGTTCTTTAGTTTCCCGGGCGCTATCTTTATTAGGTAGATAGCTTATATTAAGATATTTAGCTTCGATATTTAATATATACCCGGCAAAAGATATTCCGCTACGGACGGTTTCTTACGTAAACCTAGCGGCTTAAGCGACGACGACGACGATTAATAAGAAGGCGATATAAAAGACTTTATTAATATATAGCTTAATATAATATACGCGAATATAGTCGTATTACTTAACGTCGTCGAGTAATTAAGCGATAAAGCCCTACCGTTATAACCGTCGGAAAAATAGTCGATAAAGTCGTAAGAAATAATAACGTTTCTTACGCGATTTTAACTACCTAGCCGATTAAAAGATAACCGATTAATAGGGTATTAGAAGCGGTAGATCCGGTTTAAGAAGGAAGCGCTTAAATACGTCGTTTCGGAAGATATCCTATAAAGGAAGCCCGAAAAATATAAGGGCATATAACGAGTTATCGATTAAGAGAAACTACGTAAAGCTATAATTAAGGATTATTACGAGGATTTCGGCCATAAGGAACGTATTTCGACCTACGATCGGATAGCTAAACTATATTATTAGCGCGGTATATTCGAATACGTCGCTTAAAAGGTTAAATCGTATCCTAGATACTAAAAAGGAAATAATATTCGGAAAGTCGATCCCGCCTTATATAATAAGCTAATTAACGTTCTTACTTATTAAGTAATAAACGTATAGTATATATTAATAAATAACGGATTTATCGTAATAATCGAAATATAAAACGAATTATCCGGTTTTCTCGAAGCCCGAGCCATTAGAAAAATAGATTCTAAAACGATCGCTAAGTTCCTCTAGGAGTAAATATTCCTATAGTACGGCGTATCCCTAGTAATTAAGTATAATAATAATTCCGAGAATAAAAAGGAGGTCCGTAAAGTAATAAAGCTAATCGGTACTAGAGTTAAAATCGGTACTACTTATTTTCCGTAATCCTAAGGTATAATCGAGGTTAGGTATAAAGTAATTCGCGAAGGCCTTATAAAAGGTATAAACGGTAGCGATTAAGGATAAACGAACTTATTAAGGATAATTATATAGGTAAATAAGATCTCGACGCGCTTATACGGAATATCGCTATACGAATTAATATATAAGCGTAAGGCTATTATCCCGATAGAAATCGTTATCCTAACCTAACGTATTATAAATTAAAAGAATATCCCGGACCGAGAATCGCTTTTAGTTATACGCGTACGATTAATCGAGAAACGTTAGGAAGATATATTAACCGTAGCTAAGGTTCTAGCGATTAAATATAAGGAAGCTACCCGGTATTAAAACGAAAAAAACGCTTACCGAATACGAAAAGAGCCCCTAAAAACCGACGACCTCGTGCTATTATACGATACGTTACGATATATAAATAAGTCGATAGCCGTAAAACTAAAGTACTATTAGAAGGGACCGTACTTAATCGCCGAAGATTTAAGCTATAGTCGTTATAAGCTTAAAGAACCGGATAGAGTTACGTTATTATACTTAATTTTAGGCTATAAACTACGGAAATTTATTTAAGATATTAACGGGTTTTAAGAGCTAGAAAACCCGGAAGAGGACGAGTAAATTATACGCTTACTACCGATTAAATATAAGAATTAAGAATCGACGATTACTAACGACCCTTAAGTTAAAGAAGGCCTAGAACCTATGCCCTCGGTAATCGACGACGAAGAAAAAGAATGGTTAGCCCCGAACGATAAAGTACGAATTATAGTAAAAATATTAAACAAGAAGCTTAAAGGATACGAAGTTATACCTAACGATAAACCCGGACTAAGAAGATCGACCCGACTTAATAAATAACCCTCCTACCATAATACGATAAGGCTATAGTACCTTAAAATAACCTACCTATACCGATCGAAGAATAATAAAGCCTAGGAGCTTAATATATAGTCGCTTTCTTAAGTAAGGGAGGAAAGAAGTTATTCCTATATGGTTATTAAACTAATAGCTTATATACGAAATTAATACCTTAAATTACGACATTAATAGATACGCCCTTCCCTATTTCTTACCTTAAAAGAAAGTATGTTTTCATAGATTATTAACGCCGATTAACGCGTTCTTATACTTAAATAAGTTATCCTTTGCGTTTATCGTTAGGAATTTAGGATATTAATATCCTAATATTACGTAATTATTATATATTAATATAGGTATATTTTAATATTTAAAGGAAAAGTAAGAAAAGTAATTCGTATTAATAAAAGCAAAAGAAAAAGGAAAAGAAAAGGAATACGCGTCTAAAAATAAGCCAGAAGTAATATATATCTGCCGATTAGTACCTTTCTTTTCCTCTTTACCTTCTTACTTTATCCTTTATTTATTAGTTATTAAGAAAACTAAAAACTTACTTACTTTCCGACCTCTAGAAAGTAGCGATTTTCGAGTTTATTATAGATAGTAACTTCTCTTTCGTTACCTATATTATAAGCGGGCATAAGGCCTGGTTTAGATCCTTTATTAGAAGGGGGTTACGATTTATTCTCGCCCGTAGGTAGGTAAACCGTTCGTTACGAAATTTATAACGTATTCCGTTAATAGAAAAGAGGTAGACGCCGTAGGAATACCCGAAGATACGATCGAAGGCTAGCGATCGGTAGGAAAAGAAAGGCTATATACCTACGTACTTAGCGGTATCGGAAGAGGCGAGCCGGCGTTCGTAGTACTAGTAAGGTATTTCGTTAGGTACCTTATATTATTAAATAAATAAATTAACGACGTAACGAAGATCCGTCGCTAATCGACGGAAATATTCGTTAACCGGGCCTTTATTATTAATCTTTATAAATAACGTTTAGCGGCGAGAGAATTAAACGTAACGAACGAGGAATATAGTATAGCTTTAGAGGTAGATAACCTTCTAAAAGTCCTTACTTATAATTTCTTATACGATATACCGGCCGGCCGCCGGCTTATCTAGAAAATAAAACCGGACGTTACGAATTATTTTATTATTAGTTAATATAGCTTTCGATTAATAGATCTTATTAATATTAAAAGCTATATACTTAACGCTATTAATTTATTACCCGAATTCCTTCGATACCTCGGAGTTACCGGCCGATAATTATTTTCGGGCTTTAATTTAAGGGACGGAAATACGGGACGTACGGTACCTATTAAGGCTTAGGAATTAGCCGATTAACGTCCCGGAATTCTTCGGTAGAAGATAAGCGACGAAAGAATTCGTCGGGCTATTTATTTATTAGGTTTACCGGTAGCGGTATCGATTTAACCCGTTAATACGTTACGGCCTTCTTCTTATTTTCCTTAGCCTTTTTAAACGCCCCGGTAATCTCTTCGTCGGTAATTCCCGTAGCCTTTAATTATTCGAATAGCTTAAGGACGGACGCCCGGTTTAATTTAAGAAGTTACTTCTAGATAATAAGGTTTATTATATATATATATATATAAGAAAGAGAAATAGGAACGACGAAATTATAAATCTAGAATTAAAAAAAATCGAAAAACGAATTAAAACGAAGATAGAGAACCTAAGGAATAAAAGAAGAGAAGTAGATCGGAACCGTAGAATAGCGAGAAATAAGAGGAGAGGTCGGACGAGAACGAGAGAGTCGAATACGTTACTTAGGTCGTAAGTACCGTACTTAGGAGAGTCTCGATAGTATTTATTCTAGCCTACGTTTAATTACGAGTCTACGAACGTACGTACTTATTACTTTATTAAAAGTATATAATAGGAAGCTATAAGCTAACGCGTTTCTTATTATAACTTTATACGTATATAGGAAAACGCGCTTTTCTAAAGCGTTAGCCGTAAAGGTATATCTAATTATATCGTTAATACGTTTCCCTTCCTCCTTTTCTTTTTCCTCTTTAGGTATTCCATTTTAAAAACCCCCCCTTATAATTATTATATTTTTACTAATCTCTAGCCTACCTTTCTTATTATTAATTTAAATTCCTATTTTTACCTTTAATTTATTATCTTTTCTTTCCCTTCTCCTAATTCTTTTTTTTATTTTCTTTTATTTTCGTTATGTCTTCCTTCCGTTCCGCCGGAATCCCCCCCTTCTTCTTCCTTCCTTCCGTCTATAAAGACGTACGTCGTACCGATTTAGCCGACTTAATAGAACTTCTACGGGAGATTTATAGTAGTAAAAATAACTAAAGTAATATAAAAGAATATTAGCTTAATACTTTAAATAACTACGATTTAAGGAAAGGTTCGATCGAATTAAGATCCGATATAGCCTAAGCCTTCCGGCTATCCGCTAATCGATTCCGAATTATAAACTAATAATTATAAAAATAAACGAAAGTAACCTTAGTTAATTCTTTCGTATGCCTCGCCCGTTACGATTACCTTATTAACGAAGATATCCGCGCCTTTTATACTATAACTAATTATAACTTTAAAGGCCGAAAGGCGGCCTTCGAAGTAAACCCGTATTAAACGATAGGCTATCGATCGGTAGGATCGTTTAACTTCCTAACCCGTTAATACCTTTTCGATAATCCTATCTTTACTTTAGTTTTTACGATTTATACGGATCTAATAAACCCCGAACGAGTTATTACCGATTCCTTAAAGTTCTCTTAAGCTTACTTCGCCGTAATATTATACCTTCCTAAGCCCCGAAGATTATTTAGCTTTAATATAGTTAGGAACGGCGCCTTCGATCGGGCGGCGTACGCGTTCGGCTAACTACGGCGGGTATAGAAAGACGGTAATTTCGAGCCTAATATAATCCCTTAGTTTACTTATTACGTCGCGTTAATAAACTAATAAAATAGCTTTAGTTACGGTTTTTAAAGCGGTATTTTACCGTATCTTATCTTTAAACGACCGATCGAAATCGCGCGTTAGGTCTAAGAAAATAAGGACCTCGACCCTTTTAATACTATAAGAGAATACGCCGAGGTAGTAGAGTAATTTTATAGCGTTCGGGTTTTAAAGGAAGGGGTAGGTATCGTTAAGCGTCTTCGGTAAGCCGTAAATTATTAGAAGCGAATTAACCTTATTAACGCTATAGTATCCGCTTAAAGTACGTTAATCGGTAAGCCCTTTAGCCGTAAATCCTTCGTTCGGTTTATCGTATAAGCCGAAGTCCGTCGTTTCTCTATAGCCTTAATACCTAATCCCTTTTATTCCTTTATATTAACGGACGTAAACCTCCGTTATAATAACCTCGTTAAGGTTATAACGCGTCTCCTTCCTTTCCCCGGATTAGAAAGAATTAGGGCTTTTTAGTCGGGGAAGACCTTTATACCGTATAGGTAAAGGAAAGATACCTAATTAGCCCTTAAGACGCGCCCGCTCCCCTATTATTCCTTTAATTAAAAAGGCTAGGACGAAACTAAGAAAAAGGTAGCCGAAATAAAGAAAGAGAACGCCGATCGGGCTAGGTCGGTAAGGATAAACCGGGCTAAGTTAGTTATAAAGTAATAAAAAGGCTTCCTTATAATATTAGACGAGAAGTTAAAGGCGCGGCCGTAATAATTAAATAATAGCCGGAGGAATGGAGTTACGCGGTAGTTTTTAAGGGGAGATATTAATCGGAGCATACCGTACTACCCTTTTTAATTTAATTATCCCTTACGGTATAATTAAACTAAGGAAGCTATAATAATACGGTAAGACATATCCTTTTAATATATTACGTAATACGTTACGATAGGCCTTATGCTTATATAAAGTAACTATAGCTCCCGTAAGTACGGGATATATAATGCTTATTATAAAGTTTATTACCTAGCTAGATTATTATCTTTATTATTTTTACCTTAATTAAAGATTCGTTTTTATTATTAGATTCGTCGTTTTCCGATTAATATATTTATTTTAGTTATAAGCGCTTAAGTTACTTCGTCGTACCGCTATAACCGAATAAGTAACTTTTACGTTTTACTCCTTTTCCTTCCTTACCTCTTATACCTTCGGGTTAGCGACTATTATATCTCTACGACTAAGGGATATAGTTAAGATACGATAACTATATTAGATTCCTTGCTTCTCGATTAATATAGCGATATTAGTTTTATTTATCTTGGACTATCGTACGTACTATAGTCTTCGATAGAATATACTTTCGAGTAAACATATCCGGGTTTCTAGCATCGCGTACGCTCTGCTCCTCCTTAATAGTTATTCGTTTAAGTTAATAAAATCCTATTACGTATGCCTCGGTAGTTTAATATAGTATTACGTTTAAAGCTTACTAAGGTCCTTCTGCCGGTTTATAGGTTATAGAGACTTAGGTTCCGAACCGCGTTTACTAGGAACGGGTTTTCCTATTAATATTATTAATCGGCGCCGTACGTACCCCTAGGGCAATAAGAGCTACTTTTTTAACGGTAGTTCTACGAAGTTATCTTTATCTTTAGAGCGTTAAATTAATCGTAAAGGACTTATATATTAACTTCTTAACTAATACTTAGGTAGCCGTAAAAGGGTTTAAGCTACGAAGAAGGCGGTAGTAAAGGTATCTAAAGGCTAGAAGTCGTAAATCGTTAAACTATTTATATTATAGGCTTCTCGGGCTCCTCGAAAGTTACCGTCTTTTACTATCGTCGTTCCTCGGCTTAGGTTCTATCGGTAATTTATACTACTATACGACGTTCCGCCTACTTATAGAGCTAGGTATAAAGAATCTCGTAATCGATATCTTAGATTTTATTATAGTTATAGTTTTCCGTCTTATAGAACATTATAATTAGGGATATCCGGAATCTATCGGTTAGGTATCCTATTTTCTAAGGAAGCTTTTCGTTATTATTTACGAGCTTAGAAAGATGTTTATAGTTTATAAGATACGTAAAAATCGCCTTAAAATCGTTAATTACGTTACTTCGTTTTAGCTATACGAGTTTACGTTTAACGTTAGCTTAACCTGGTTTATTAGTAATCCTAAAGCGGTACTTCAGGATTATAACGATAACTCTTTAAATCGTCTAATCCTTTATAACGTCGTTAATACGCTCCCTAATAATCTTAGTCGTAATCCATTCGCCGATCTCCTTAATCTTATCGTCGTCGCTTATACGGTAGCGGTTAAATAATCGATTTATTTTTTTTAATTATTAGGTTACGTTATATTTATTAAACTTAAGCCTAAGGTAATCGATAGGGTTAAGAAATCTAATACCTAGTATTACGATAATCGGGGTAACTATCGGTATATTCTAGCTACTAAAGGCCCCGTTATTATTATTTTAAGATAATGCTATAAGGATTAGCGGAATAAGTATAAAGCCGCGGTTAAGGGATAGCTAAATAGGAGTTTTATCGTCGTTCTCCTTCTCTTCGGGCGGATATAGGAGCGGAAAGCTAGTATCGACTCTTAAGGTCTTTATTAATAATTTAGTTTTTATTACTTCGGGTCCTAATAACGATCTTTTCCGTTTCCTAGCTATAAATTCCGTTTAGTTTAACGGTACGAAGTATAAAGTAAAAAGGAAGGTAGTAAGAGTCTTATTATCTAATATAGGAGTAAAGGTAAGATAATTATTATCTATATCTTAATACTTTTCCTTTAGTATAGGTATATTATTATTTATTATATTATCCCGATTAATAAGGTCCGGGTATTATAGTGGTACGGTAAGACATGCCCTCTTGATGCATTACGTAATACGTTACGATAGGCCTTATGCCTATATAGAGTAATTATAGCTCCCGTAAGTACGGGATATGCCATACTTATTATCTAGATTATTACCTAGCTAGATTACTATTTTTATTATTTTTACCTTAATTAAAGATTCGTTTTTATTATTAGATTCGTCGTTTTCCGATTAGTATATCTATTTTAGTTATAGGCGCTTAAGTTACTTCGTCGTACCGCTATGGCCGAATAAGTAACTTTTACGTTTTATTTCTTTTCTCTCCTTACTTCTTATGCCTTCGGGCTAGCGACTACTATATCTCTACGACTAAGGGGCATAGTTAAGATACGATAACTACATTAGATTCCTTACCTTTCGGTTAATATAGCGATATTAGTTTTATTTATTCTGGATTATCGTACGTACTATAGTCTTCGATAGAATATACTTTCGAGTAAACCTATCCGGGTCTCTAGTATCGCGTACGCTTTATTCCTCCTTAGTAGCGATTACCTTATAACTTTTTCGACCCCTTAATCCTTAGTTTACGGAGTTTTTATTACGCTATTAAGATTTAAAGGATACCGATCGCCGTCGGCGCCGTTATTTAACCCGCGAAATAGCCCGCGTTTTACGTTAAATAAAGTATCCCGCCTTATGGTTATTTATCTACTATAAGGAGGTACGTATAAACCCGGGAATTTTTATAACGATACTATTATTATTAAGATAATACTTAATCCTTAATACTTATAACGCTAATAAGCTATCGATATTACGATATAATACGACGAGTAAACCGCGTTTATACCGATTAGGACATTCCTCGTATGGTTATTTATTTATTATACGGAAGAACCCGTAAAACCCGGAGAACTTTCGTTATAATACTACCGCTACTAGGGATAATATTTAGCCTTCGATATTAACCGCTCTTTCGAACCGCTAATAATATAGTATATCTCGTACGAGTAAATAAAGCTTATAGCGATTAAAGCAGCCCCCTTATAATTATTCATTTATTATATAAACTAAACGTACGAACGCCTTAGTATAAATTACGATAACCTATACGACCCGCTACTCCCTTATTAATATTAAGGGCGGATAAAGGCTAATAATAATTATACCTTTAACCGACCTTACGATAGCTTCTTTTTCCCTCTAAACTTATTAATCGATATAGATTAAATATATAAATACTAATAACTTATTATACTAGAGGTATTTTAGAATACCTAGGCGTAGCGACTCGACGATATAGTATACGATATAATATAGATATTTATATTAATAATATAGATAGGAATTAATAAATTAATAGCTATTAGTAACCGATAGTTTTAAAAAGAACTAGGAATTAATATTAATAGAACTACGTAAATATAAAGGATTAAGGAAACGGAACTAGAGTCGAGCTAATAGGTATACTTATATATAAGCTAGCCTTATATTACTAACTAATAATTAATATGGCGAGAAGTACTAACATAGGCGTAAAACGGCGCCTAGCGGTAATGCCGTTAATATTATTAAATAACCTCCGTTAAATCGAAACCGGCCTATGGTTATAACCGGTATCGTATTTAACGCGATTCTTTACTCGGGATTTATTCCTTATACGTATTACTTTAACGAAGGTTATACGTTAGGAGTTCTAAACCTTAATAAGAGGAATTATCGTCGATTTATTTATAATAATTAAACTATTAGTCTAAGGAATACGTATCGTACTTTAGTTAGGCGTTAACCGACTAGAGAAGCTCGTACGGTACCCGGAGCCTATCGATCGGAATAATATAATAAATAGTAATATACCTATACTAAAGGAAAAGTATTAGGATATAAATAATAGCTATTATACCTTTACCCTTATGTTAGATAATAAGACCCTTACTATTCCCTTTTTTACTTTATACCTCGTACCGATAAACCAGACGGAATCCGTAGCTAGGAAACGAAGTAGATCGCCGTTAGGACCCGAAGTAATAAAGACTAAATTACTAATAAAGACCTTAAAAGTCGATATTAATTCTCCGCCCCTATATCCGCCCTAAGAAAAGAAGGACGACGATAAAACTCCTATTTAGTTACTCCTTAACCGCGGCTCTATACTTATCCCGTTAATCCTTATGGCATTATCTTAGAATAATAATAACGAGGCCTCTAGTAGTTAGAATATACCGGTAGCTACCCCGATTATCGTAATGCTAGTTATTAAATTCCCTAACCCTACCGATTACCCTAGGCTTAAGTTTAATAAATATAACGCAACTTAATAGCTAGAAAGGGTAAATCGATTATTTAATCGCTACCGTATAAGCGACGACGATAAGATTAAGGAAATCGGCGAATGGATTACGATTAAAACCATTAGGAAGCGTATTAACGACGTTACGAAGGATTAAACGATCTAAAGAGTTATCGTTATAGCCCTAAAGTACCGTTTTAAGATTACCGATAAACTAAGCTAAGCTAACGTTAAACGTAAACTCGTATAGCTAGAACGAGGCAACGTAATTAGCGATTTTAAAGCGATTTTTACGTATCTTATAAACTATAAACGTCTTTTTAAGTTCGTAAACGATAACGGAGAGCTTTCCTAGAAAGTAAGATACCTAACCGATAGATTCCGGATATTTCTAATTATAAAGTTCTATAAGACGGGAGATTATAACTATAATAAGATCGGAGATATCGACTACCGGATTCTTTATACCTAGCTTTATAAGTAAGCGGAACGTCGTATAGTAGTATAAATTACCGATAGGGCCTAAGCCGAAGAACGACGATAGTAAAAGACGGTAACTTTCGAGGAGCCCGAGAAGCCTATAATATAAATAGTTTAACGATTTACGACTTTTAGCCTTTAGATACCTTTACTACCGCCTTCTTCGTAGCTTAAACCCTTTTACGACTACCTAAGTATTAGTTAAGAAATTAATATATAAGTCCTTTACGATTAATTTAACGCTCTAAAGATAAAGATAACTTCGTAGAATTACCGTTAGGATAATAGCTTTTATAGCCCTAGGGGTACGTATAACGCCGATTAGTAATATTAATAAGAAAACCCGTTCCTAGTAAACGCGGTTCGGAACCTAAGTCTTTATAACTTATAAACTAGCGGAAAAACCCTAATAAGCTCTAGATATAATATTATACTAAACTACCGAGGCATACGTAATAGGATTCTACTAACCTAAACGAATAACTATAGGGAATTCGAATGTTAGTTTTATAGTACTTTCGATCGGCTCTATAACTATAGCCGCTACCCGTTATTAATAAATATAACCTAGAATCGGTTCTACTATAGGAATAATAAGCGACTATATTACCTCGAGAACGGAAACCTAGATAAGCTAAAGTTAACGCTAATCCTAGGATCGATTATTACCTAAGTTAAGCGTAAAGAAGAACCGATCGCTTATTATATTTTATTTTACGTATATTAAAGTAAGGAATCTCTAGAGTAAGTACGTAGGATAATATATTACTATTTAGCCGGAAAGCTAAAGCTTATATCCCTCGACCTACGATACTTTAAGAACGAAGAAGTAGTACTAAAGTAGGAA
>NW_026251369.1:0-11519 GCF_024521655.1 Durotheca rogersii
TTATTAAAATGGTTTCTAATTAGAGGTTATTCAGCTTTAATGTGGATTTCAAATTAACATGATGTAAATACCCTTCTATACCCACCCAATTGGATAGACATTCCGAGATTTACCCTCTACAAGGTAATAGTACAATACTGGTTTGAATATTTATTAGCAAAATTTGTGGTTGTGAGCTAAAAATAAAAAGTGGCGTGTTTTATTCCATTCAAAGACACCCGTCAATCAAAGAGTGAAGTTGATGAGTTAGCTAAGAAAGAATTTGAAGAAAAATGGTGTAAATTATTCAAACAAGTGGAGAGATAAACCTAAAAGATTCTGTGGAATTTAATAAAATAATGAAAGATGAGGTAATATCACCTAAAGCTTATAAACCATTCACAAAAATAATCACAGAATTAGTTCGAGAAAGAAAGAAACATCCGAAGGGTACTTTTGATAATTTGATGTGGAAGTTAATAGCTAACGCTTTATACGGTTCAACAGCTACTGGTGTTGGAGGAAAACGAAAATTTGATGCCCAAACAAAAACTACTAAAGTAATGGAGGGTGGTGAATTAACAAACCCTTTAATTTGTGGTTACATAACAGCTTTCGTGCGAGTAGTAATAGGTGAATGTTTGAATAATATTAAAGATATGGGAGGTAAAGCAGTATCAGTAACAACGGATGGTTTTATAACTGATGTAATAAATTTAGAAGAAAAATTGTTAAATTTACCACTGAATAAAACCTTCTTCTTTAGATTGTTTAAAACCTTTAGAGAAGTGATTTCCGAGAACCCTGATGAGAAAGCGTTAGAAATCAAAAATGAAGAAGGTGGATTAACACAGGAGGGTGGTGAAGAAAAAACAAAGGAAATGGGTTTACTATCTTGAACAACGAGAGGTCAATTAGCATTTAATTCTGGTATAAAAGCAGCAACTGGTTTTCAATCAAACGATTATAAACTTAATCATTTAAAGGAAATTTTGTTAGATATTTTTAATAACGGTAAAACTAATTATGAATATATTCAAACCAGTCTACGTTCAGCTAAAGATATATTCATTAAGGGAGGTCATGTTGTTTTAACAATGAGGGATCAAACATTTCAATTAAATTTTGATAATAAACGAAGAATTGATAATCAAAACAATTTAAATCCAACAAACTTTTTATTAGATAGTTTACCTTGAGATACAACTCGAGATTGCCAACAAGTTAGACAATTAATTAAAAATTTAAACCCAACATCTTATAATTACCTATTAACAAAATCTTCAGGTAAAAAATACAAAAATGTATTTGAAACCACAGTTAGAAATTTTATTAAAAGTTTATTCCGAGAAGATAATCTATTTGGTTTGAGTATAACTGATATAGGTAATTATAACGATTTAATAAATTTAATAAAAAGTTTTGAACCTTGTAAAGACTTAAAAATTAGTAAAAGTTCCATATCACATTTAAAGGGTCGAAATGCTGTTTTATACGCTGTCAAAGATGTTACACAGAATAAAGATTTTATTAACTACATAAAAAGCAAATACCCAAGTTTTAATTCTGAAAAATTCTTCAAAATCTAATAGCTTGAAAGCTAAAAATCTAATTAGAATAATTAAGAAGGTTATTAATACAAAAAATGTTTAGTGAAATGGTGTGTTAAACTACATCATTTCATACGACGGATAAGCAAAATTTAAGCTTAAGAAGTAAACCTAAGAAGTTTTAAAACTCAAAAAAATCTAAGGTCCGAATTTTAAATTTTACACTATAAATTTTTAGTTCTTGACTAGAGTTGACATTTTCGGAATTTTTTATCAAAATTCTCGTGTCAAAATAATGTCAACACCATGCACTCGTCTATGCAACTACCTGGCGTGGGACAAAAGACAAAAGATTAACGTGTGTATCACGACAATTCTTTGAATTAACTTATTATTATTAAGTATTCAATATCATCAAATATCTTTTAAGTTAGTTTGGCTTTAAAGTTATTCAAAAAAGCGTTAAGATTAAAAGTTTTACCGCAAATTTCAAACAAAACAAATAAATAAATAATATGCTAGATAAATCAACAAGTAAACTTTTTACATTTTCTAATGCCCGAAATTTATCGGAGATTGTCAATAAATTTTGTACTTACCTATTTCAAAAATCCTCAATTAATTTATTCGCAAAACAGGTTAAACTTGCGGTAGATATTCGAAGTTTAATTTGTATTAACTTAATAAAAACAGGCGTTGGTTTCTATCCCCACGAATTGATTAAGTTTTATTCGCTAGTTAACGTTCATTTTTCACCTGGAGGTAACTACCTCGAATCAAATCTTAGAAATTTAATTTTTGATTTACACTTAGCGTTCATTTATAAGGTTTTAGCTTTCAATGGTAATTCCGTTATCTGTTTACAAAATTTTGTATTAATAAACTTTAGGCTTACTAACCTTCGAAAACTCTTAGATATTTTAATGAAAGAACTTCCACAAATATGCTTTTTGAAAAAATCAAAAAACATAGTTTACAAGTTTTTTCATTATCCTCTATTGTTTAATTACCTTCTAGTTGTTAAACCAACATTGGGAATAATTTCAAGATTAAGATTTATTTTAATAAACTATAACAACAAATAGATGAACGAACAACATTTAAAAATGTATTGTTTAAAATTTAAAGAAGATGGTGTTTCATTAGAGCTCGATGTTAAATCTGTTGAAGATTTAAAAATTATTATAGAAAACTTTAATCAGTTATTAAAAGAATTATCTAAGTTAAATTCTAATGGGTACTTAACTCAATACTGTAATATTCAGATATTAGAGGATATTTATAAAGCATTGAGATTAGACGAACAATTCATTGATTACGAGAAAGGTTTAGCTACCGGGGATATTACAGAAAATTTCAAGGGTGAAAAGAAACCTCTAATACACATAGAAATTCAGAAATGATTACACCAGTTTTTAATGCTCATACTATTCAAAGAAAGTTTAAAACTATATTTAAAATTTGAAAATTTAAAAGATGAGGAAGATGTGGATGATGTAGTTATTGATATGCTGGTTTTAAATCAAAGGTTAGAACGTTTTTTAGATCCCTGCATCACACGTCGAATTAGAAAACAAGGTTTTACTATAACACAAAATTTCAATCAAAGCTTTGATACCGAATTTGAATTAAGTAGCCACAAAAGGGATACTAATGAATTATTATCAGTCCAGTTAGCTATGAATTGTAGGTTAGAAATTTGTGTTCCTTATGAACAAGACTTTGTTATAGAATATATAAACCCACACACTAACGAAGTATCACCTTTACAGATTAATAAATATAATAAAAATCAATTGGATAAACTAACAATTTTAATAGGAACTGCTATAAAGGAATGTAAAATAGTAAAATACCCAAAACATTTAATTATTCAGAATAGGGTGGTCGACATGTTTAAAAAGCTTCCCGATGTTAATACGCTTGACGACAAGCAGAACACACGAAAGTTTTACCAATTTCCTTTTTCAGAGATAATTGAATCTATGAAGTATTGTAAAGAATATTCCATGAAAGAGTTATTAAAAGAATCAGAAGTTATGTCTGAAAAATTGATTAATAAAAATACATTAATTGTTGAAAAGATGTTAGATGAAGCGTTTAAAATTGGAAATTTTAAGTCTAAACTGGATAAAAGTTTTTCAAAAAGTAATTCTCGATTTAGTTTTTATTATGAGGGTGAGAGAGTGTCTTTCACAGTTAGAAATAATTTAATACTCTGTAGTCATTTAACAAATGCTGATTTAGCTAATTTAAAAGATTTTGATGATTATAAGGAGAAATTATCCATCGTAAGTAAAAGTTTCGTTACTTTAGGTAGGGGTATTTCATTACCTCAAATTAAATTTAAACTTCATGTAAGGGATACTATTTTGTTAGCTCCAGGAGGTTCAAAATCTTTAGCTAGTATTGGTAAAATCTATGGTGAAGAATATAAAAAGATTGATTTAAAACATTATCGAGGAAATATGAAACAACTATTGAACGAAAATAAACAATTATTCCATGATTATGCTATGAGAGATGTGTACATTGTATTAAAACATGTTAACGAGATGGAGTTATTTTATAACAAATTACACCGTAGAGGTATACCGCTAACAACTTCAACTTTAAGTAAAGCTTATGTAAAAAATACTTGGTTAAAAGATAATTATGATGGTTACCAGCCTGATAAATATTATACATTTGCAAAAAACTCGCAATTTTTTACACCCCATGGTATAAATGCTACCAAAGTAACTGGGTTACAAATAAACCATTTTATAGCTAGTTATAGAGGAGGGAGAAATGAATCTTTTATGTATGGTTTGGATAAATGATTAAATATAGAAAAACCTGATAAAAAATGAGTTGATTATGATTTAAGTGGAGCTTATCCAACAGGTATGATTTTTATGGGAGACCCTGACTATCGACGAGCGTGAATTTTAAACGATCGAAGTCTAAATAAAATGGATGAGAATTTATTAAAATGGTTTCTAATTAGAGGTTATTCAGCTTTTAATGTGGATTTCAAATTTAACAGTGATGTAAAATACCCTTCTATACCCACCCAATTGGATAGACATTCCGAGATTTACCCTCTACAAGGTAATAGTACAATAACTGGTTTAGAATATTTATTAGCCAAAAATTTGGGTTGTGAGCTAAAAATAAAAAGTGGCGTGTTTATTCCATTCAAAGACACCCGTCAATCAAAGAGTGAAGTTGATGAGTTAGCTAAGAAAGAATTTGAAGAAAAATGGTGTAAATTATTCAAAACAAGTGGAGAGATAAACCTAAAAGATTCTGTGGAATTTAATAAAATAATGAAAGATGAGGTAATATCACCTAAAGCTTATAAACCATTCACAAAAATAATCACAGAATTAGTTCGAGAAAGAAAGAAACATCCGAAGGGTACTTTTGATAATTTGATGTGGAAGTTAATAGCTAACGCTTTATACGGTTCAACAGCTACTGGTGTTGGAGGAAAACGAAAATTTGATGCCCAAACAAAAACTACTAAAGTAATGGAGGGTGGTGAATTAACAAACCCTTTAATTTGTGGTTACATAACAGCTTTCGTGCGAGTAGTAATAGGTGAATGTTTGAATAATATTAAAGATATGGGAGGTAAAGCAGTATCAGTAACAACGGATGGTTTTATAACTGATGTAATAAATTTAGAAGAAAAATTGTTAAATTTACCACTGAATAAAACCTTCTTCTTTAGATTGTTTAAAACCTTTAGAGAAGTGATTTCCGAGAACCCTGATGAGAAAGCGTTAGAAATCAAAAATGAAGAAGGTGGATTAACACAGGAGGGTGGTGAAGAAAAAACAAAGGAAATGGGTTTACTATCTTGAACAACGAGAGGTCAATTAGCATTTAATTCTGGTATAAAAGCAGCAACTGGTTTTCAATCAAACGATTATAAACTTAATCATTTAAAGGAAATTTTGTTAGATATTTTTAATAACGGTAAAACTAATTATGAATATATTCAAACCAGTCTACGTTCAGCTAAAGATATATTCATTAAGGGAGGTCATGTTGTTTTAACAATGAGGGATCAAACATTTCAATTAAATTTTGATAATAAACGAAGAATTGATAATCAAAACAATTTAAATCCAACAAACTTTTTATTAGATAGTTTACCTTGAGATACAACTCGAGATTGCCAACAAGTTAGACAATTAATTAAAAATTTAAACCCAACATCTTATAATTACCTATTAACAAAATCTTCAGGTAAAAAATACAAAAATGTATTTGAAACCACAGTTAGAAATTTTATTAAAAGTTTATTCCGAGAAGATAATCTATTTGGTTTGAGTATAACTGATATAGGTAATTATAACGATTTAATAAATTTAATAAAAAGTTTTGAACCTTGTAAAGACTTAAAAATTAGTAAAAGTTCCATATCACATTTAAAGGGTCGAAATGCTGTTTTATACGCTGTCAAAGATGTTACACAGAATAAAGATTTTATTAACTACATAAAAAGCAAATACCCAAGTTTTAATTCTGAAAAATTCTTCAAAATCTAATAGCTTGAAAGCTAAAAATCTAATTAGAATAATTAAGAAGGTTATTAATACAAAAAATGTTTAGTGAAATGGTGTGTTAAACTACATCATTTCATACGACGGATAAGCAAAATTTAAGCTTAAGAAGTAAACCTAAGAAGTTTTAAAACTCAAAAAAATCTAAGGTCCGAATTTTAAATTTTACACTATAAATTTTTAGTTCTTGACTAGAGTTGACATTTTCGGAATTTTTTATCAAAATTCTCGTGTCAAAATAATGTCAACACCATGCACTCGTCTATGCAACTACCTGGCGTGGGACAAAAGACAAAAGATTAACGTGTGTATCACGACAATTCTTTGAATTAACTTATTATTATTAAGTATTCAATATCATCAAATATCTTTTAAGTTAGTTTGGCTTTAAAGTTATTCAAAAAAGCGTTAAGATTAAAAGTTTTACCGCAAATTTCAAACAAAACAAATAAATAAATAATATGCTAGATAAATCAACAAGTAAACTTTTTACATTTTCTAATGCCCGAAATTTATCGGAGATTGTCAATAAATTTTGTACTTACCTATTTCAAAAATCCTCAATTAATTTATTCGCAAAACAGGTTAAACTTGCGGTAGATATTCGAAGTTTAATTTGTATTAACTTAATAAAAACAGGCGTTGGTTTCTATCCCCACGAATTGATTAAGTTTTATTCGCTAGTTAACGTTCATTTTTCACCTGGAGGTAACTACCTCGAATCAAATCTTAGAAATTTAATTTTTGATTTACACTTAGCGTTCATTTATAAGGTTTTAGCTTTCAATGGTAATTCCGTTATCTGTTTACAAAATTTTGTATTAATAAACTTTAGGCTTACTAACCTTCGAAAACTCTTAGATATTTTAATGAAAGAACTTCCACAAATATGCTTTTTGAAAAAATCAAAAAACATAGTTTACAAGTTTTTTCATTATCCTCTATTGTTTAATTACCTTCTAGTTGTTAAACCAACATTGGGAATAATTTCAAGATTAAGATTTATTTTAATAAACTATAACAACAAATAGATGAACGAACAACATTTAAAAATGTATTGTTTAAAATTTAAAGAAGATGGTGTTTCATTAGAGCTCGATGTTAAATCTGTTGAAGATTTAAAAATTATTATAGAAAACTTTAATCAGTTATTAAAAGAATTATCTAAGTTAAATTCTAATGGGTACTTAACTCAATACTGTAATATTCAGATATTAGAGGATATTTATAAAGCATTGAGATTAGACGAACAATTCATTGATTACGAGAAAGGTTTAGCTACCGGGGATATTACAGAAAATTTCAAGGGTGAAAAGAAACCTCTAATACACATAGAAATTCAGAAATGATTACACCAGTTTTTAATGCTCATACTATTCAAAGAAAGTTTAAAACTATATTTAAAATTTGAAAATTTAAAAGATGAGGAAGATGTGGATGATGTAGTTATTGATATGCTGGTTTTAAATCAAAGGTTAGAACGTTTTTTAGATCCCTGCATCACACGTCGAATTAGAAAACAAGGTTTTACTATAACACAAAATTTCAATCAAAGCTTTGATACCGAATTTGAATTAAGTAGCCACAAAAGGGATACTAATGAATTATTATCAGTCCAGTTAGCTATGAATTGTAGGTTAGAAATTTGTGTTCCTTATGAACAAGACTTTGTTATAGAATATATAAACCCACACACTAACGAAGTATCACCTTTACAGATTAATAAATATAATAAAAATCAATTGGATAAACTAACAATTTTAATAGGAACTGCTATAAAGGAATGTAAAATAGTAAAATACCCAAAACATTTAATTATTCAGAATAGGGTGGTCGACATGTTTAAAAAGCTTCCCGATGTTAATACGCTTGACGACAAGCAGAACACACGAAAGTTTTACCAATTTCCTTTTTCAGAGATAATTGAATCTATGAAGTATTGTAAAGAATATTCCATGAAAGAGTTATTAAAAGAATCAGAAGTTATGTCTGAAAAATTGATTAATAAAAATACATTAATTGTTGAAAAGATGTTAGATGAAGCGTTTAAAATTGGAAATTTTAAGTCTAAACTGGATAAAAGTTTTTCAAAAAGTAATTCTCGATTTAGTTTTTATTATGAGGGTGAGAGAGTGTCTTTCACAGTTAGAAATAATTTAATACTCTGTAGTCATTTAACAAATGCTGATTTAGCTAATTTAAAAGATTTTGATGATTATAAGGAGAAATTATCCATCGTAAGTAAAAGTTTCGTTACTTTAGGTAGGGTATTTCATTACCTCAAATTAAATTTAAACTTCATGTAAGGGATACTATTTTGTTAGCTCCAGGAGGTTCAAAATCTTTAGCTAGTATTGGTAAAATCTATGGTGAAGAATATAAAAAGATTGATTTAAAACATTATCGAGGAAATATGAAACAACTATTGAACGAAAATAAACAATTATTCCATGATTATGCTATGAGAGATGTGTACATTGTATTAAAACATGTTAACGAGATGGAGTTATTTTATAACAAATTACACCGTAGAGGTATACCGCTAACAACTTCAACTTTAAGTAAAGCTTATGTAAAAAATACTTGGTTAAAAGATAATTATGATGGTTACCAGCCTGATAAATATTATACATTTGCAAAAAAACTCGCAATTTTTTACACCCAATGGTATAAATGCTACCAAAGTAACTGGGTTACAAATAAACCATTTTATAGCTAGTTATAGAGGAGGGAGAAATGAATCTTTTATGTATGGTTTGGATAAATGATTAAATATAGAAAAAACCTGATAAAAAATGAGTTGATTATGATTTAAGTGGAGCTTATCCAACAGGTATGATTTTTATGGGAGACCCTGACTATCGACGAGCGTGAATTTTAAACGATCGAAGTCTAAATAAAATGGATGAGAATTTATTAAAATGGTTTCTAATTAGAGGTTATTCAGCTTTTAATGTGGATTTCAAATTTAACAGTGATGTAAAATACCCTTCTATACCCACCCAATTGGATAGACATTCCGAGATTTACCCTCTACAAGGTAATAGTACAATAACTGGTTTAGAATATTTATTAGCCAAAAATTTGGGTTGTGAGCTAAAAATAAAAAGTGGCGTGTTTATTCCATTCAAAGACACCCGTCAATCAAAGAGTGAAGTTGATGAGTTAGCTAAGAAAGAATTTGAAGAAAAATGGTGTAAATTATTCAAAACAAGTGGAGAGATAAACCTAAAAGATTCTGTGGAATTTAATAAAATAATGAAAGATGAGGTAATATCACCTAAAGCTTATAAACCATTCACAAAAATAATCACAGAATTAGTTCGAGAAAGAAAGAAACATCCGAAGGGTACTTTTGATAATTTGATGTGGAAGTTAATAGCTAACGCTTTATACGGTTCAACAGCTACTGGTGTTGGAGGAAAACGAAAATTTGATGCCCAAACAAAAACTACTAAAGTAATGGAGGGTGGTGAATTAACAAACCCTTTAATTTGTGGTTACATAACAGCTTTCGTGCGAGTAGTAATAGGTGAATGTTTGAATAATATTAAAGATATGGGAGGTAAAGCAGTATCAGTAACAACGGATTGGTTTTATAACTGATGTAATAAATTTAGAAGAAAAATTGTTAAATTTACCACTGAATAAAACCTTCTTCTTTAGATTGTTTAAAACCTTTAGAGAAGTGATTTCCGAGAACCCTGATGAGAAAGCGTTAGAAATCAAAAATGAAGAAGGTGGATTAACACAGGAGGGTGGTGAAGAAAAAACAAAGGAAATGGGTTTACTATCTTGAACAACGAGAGGTCAATTAGCATTTAATTCTGGTATAAAAGCAGCAACTGGTTTTCAATCAAACGATTATAAACTTAATCATTTAAAGGAAATTTTGTTAGATATTTTTAATAACGGTAAAACTAATTATGAATATATTCAAACCAGTCTACGTTCAGCTAAAGATATATTCATTAAGGGAGGTCATGTTGTTTTAACAATGAGGGATCAAACATTTCAATTAAATTTTGATAATAAACGAAGAATTGATAATCAAAACAATTTAAATCCAACAAACTTTTTATTAGATAGTTTACCTTGAGATACAACTCGAGATTGCCAACAAGTTAGACAATTAATTAAAAATTTAAACCCAACATTCCTTATAATTACCTATTAACAAAATCTTCAGGTAAAAAATACAAAAATGTATTTGAAACCACAGTTAGAAATTTTATTAAAAGTTTATTCCGAGAAGATAATCTATTGGTTTGAGTATAACTGATATAGGTAATTATAACGATTTAATAAATTTAATAAAAAGTTTTGAACCTTGTAAAGACTTAAAAATTAGTAAAAGTTCCATATCACATTTAAAGGGTCGAAATGCTGTTTTATACGCTGTCAAAGATGTTACACAGAATAAAGATTTTATTAACTACATAAAAAGCAAATACCCAAGTTTTAATTCTGAAAAATTCTTCAAAATCTAATAGCTTGAAAGCTAAAAATCTAATTAGAATAATTAAGAAGGTTATTAATACAAAAAATGTTTAGTGAAATGGTGTGTTAAACTACATCATTTCATACGACGGATAAGCAAAATTTAAGCTTAAGAAGTAAACCTAAGAAGTTTTAAAACTCAAAAAATCTAAGGTCCGAATTTTAAATTTTACACTATAAATTTTTAGTTCTTGACTAGAGTTGACATTTTCGGAATTTTTTATCAAAATTCTCGTGTCAAAATAATGTCAACACCATGCACTCGTCTATGCAACTACCTGGCGTGGGACAAAAGACAAAAGATTAACGTGTGTATCACGACAATTCTTTGAATTAACTTATTATTATTAAGTATTCAATATCATCAAATATCTTTTAAGTTAGTTTGGCTTTAAAGTTATTCAAAAAAGCGTTAAGATTAAAAGTTTTACCGCAAATTTCAAACAAAACAAATAAATAAATAATATGCTAGATAAATCAACAAGTAAACTTTTTACATTTTCTAATGCCCGAAATTTATCGGAGATTGTCAATAAATTTTGTACTTACCTATTTCAAAAATCCTCAATTAATTTATTCGCAAAACAGGTTAAACTTGCGGTAGATATTCGAAGTTTAATTTGTATTAACTTAATAAAACAGGCGTTGGTTTCTATCCCCACGAATTGATTAAGTTTTATTCGCTAGTTAACGTTCATTTTTCCTGGAGGTAACTACCTCGAATCAAATCTTAGAAATTTAATTTTTGATTTACACTTAGCGTTCATTTATAAGGTTTTAGCTTTTCAATGGTAATTCCGTTATCTGTTTACAAAATTTTGTATTAATAAACTTTAGGCTTACTAACCTTCGAAAACTCTTAGATATTTTAATGAAAGAACTTCCACAAATATGCTTTTTGAAAAATCAAAAAACATAGTTTACAAGTTTTTTT
>NW_026251370.1:5000-7500 GCF_024521655.1 Durotheca rogersii
GTCGACCAGCGCTAGTAGGCCCTGGGACAACGTATCTCATCAGTGTACAACGAGTACGCTTACTGTCGTAAAGTGCCGCAGGCTCTATACGTAGGGGGAGTTCACTCTCCTTACTAGAAGGTAGGTTACTAGGAGGCCCCTTTAAACGCTAGCCCTAACGCCTGCTAAGACACGTAGAAGCCACATATCGAACTGCCTAAAGAAGGTCACTATATACCTAAAAAGGTACCCGTAACCTACTAAAGGCTATCTGAAAAGCAGCTACCTATTTACCCTATATAACAGCGCTATAGGTCACCTTACAACTCTAGCAGCATTTTACTGAGAAGTATAGGAGAACCTATAGAATCACTATTATATAAGGGCAAATAGGGTTTTTATGAGCGGCCGAGGCAATAGTAGCCTGCTATAAGATCCCGGTCGTACCGCGTTAGGGGAGTTCGCCAGCTCTTAAAAGAAGACAGCTACTAGAATGCCCTAACATGCTACAGGGGATAGGCGATTAAACGCTGAAACAACCTTCTAAAAGAGGGTTGTTAGAGACGTTAACCGGCGCTAGGAGGCCCTGAGACGACTTATCTATTCACACACAGCAGGGGCGCTTACTACTAAAAGGTGCCGCAGCAACGTTAGGGAAGTTCACTTGTTCACTTTCCTTACTAAGAAAGAGGTTACAAGGAGACCCTAATGCCCTCTAAAGCGAGGACTAACCAGGCGCTAGATCACTTAAAAAGACCACTGTAACTTAATAGAAGCAGCAGCAGTCTATTAAAAGCTGTCCAACACCCAGTTGTCCCCACGCCCCAAGGGCAGCACCCATCCAGCAGTAACCTCCCACTAAAGCCAGCGGCAACCCATTGCTAAACCTCGCACCTACTAGGGCCGCTAGTAGGTGGAGCGCGCAGTGGCTGCACTGAACTGAGCAAACCACCCGCCTTCTCATATACCTACCGACCCCAGGTAGGTTGTCGACACGGGTCACACGGGTAGGGCACCAAATTGGTGTCGTTCCGAAAAAGTCCAAGGGGGGTAAAACAGGTAAGGAGCGTCCACCACAGCCAAATTTAGAACGTATTTGGCACAGATAACAGGAGACTGCCGCCGTTGGGTTTATAAAGGTTTGCGACCTACCCTCAAGTTGGACCTACCCTGAACTTACCCTCAAGTTGGACCTACCCTCAAGTTGAACCTACCCTCAAGTTGGACCTACCCTCAAGTTCGACCTACCCTGAACTTACCCTCAAGTTGAACCTACCCTCAAGTTGAACCTACCCTCAAGTTGGACCTACCCTCAAGTTGAACCTACCCTCAAGTTGGACCTACCCTCAAGTTCGACCTACCCTGAACTTACCCTCAAGTTGAACCTACCCTCAAGTTGAACCTACCCTCAAGTTGGACCTACCCTCAAGTTGAACCTACCCTCAAGTTGGACCTACCCTAAACTTACCCTCAAGTTGGACCTACCCTCAAGTTCGACCTACTCTTAAGTTCGACCTACCCTAAACTTACCCTTAAGTTATATCCTATCCTAAGTAAAAATAACCTTAGGAATAACCTTTTTAAATAATGACGTACCGTAAAGTTATAACTTACCCTAAGTAATAATAGCTTAAATAATAAATAGAAATAGTATAGGTACGCTATAATAAAAACCTATATAAGTAATAAGATTATTTAACTACTAATAACTAGCTTAATACCGATCGAACGAGACTATAGCTATAAATAAAATGGCTATAATTAAGTAATCGGCTCGTGAAAAATCATAGCTAGAAAGGGTAAAACTAGAACGAAATAAATAATAATCAAAGGTATAATAAGAAACGAATAAATAACTATAGGTCGGAATAGCTATAAAACTAAGTTTTCTTTATAAGAAGATAAATATAAAACCTATAGGAATATACATCTAAAAAACTATTATAGTATTACGGTAAGACATACCCTCTTAATATATTACGTAATACGCTACGATAGGCCTTATGCCTATATAGAGTAACCACAGCTCCCGCAAGTGCGGGCTATGCCATGCTTATCATCGAGTTTACCACCTAGCCAGATTGCTATCTTTGCCATTTTTACCTTAATTAAAGATTCGTTTTTGCCATTAGATCCGTCGTTCTCCGATCAGTACATCTATCTTAGTTATAGGCGCTTAAGTTACTTCGTCGTACCGCTATGGCCGAATAAGTAACTTTTGCATTTTGCCTCTTTTCTCCCCTTACCTCTTATGCCTTCGGGCTAGCGACCACTACATCTCTACGACCAAGGGGCATAGCTAAGATATAATAACTACATTAGATTCCTTGTCTCTCGATTAGTATAGCAGTACTAGTTTCATCTATCTTAGACTATCGTACGTATTATAGTCTTCGATAGAGTATACTTTCGAGTAAACCTATCCGGGCCTCCAGCATCGCGTACGCTCTGCTCCTCCTTACTATATAGGTTAGTTTTACTTTACTACTATAGTAATAACATTTTTAAATAATAACCTACC